>NC_045435.1:85835877-85843974 GCF_002776525.5 Piliocolobus tephrosceles | reverse complement strand
CTCTTAAAACTGATAAACTAATTCAGTAAACTTGCATTATACAAAATTAATGAACAAAAATCGGTAGCACTTCTATACAGGGACAACAATGAAAGAACAAAAAATGAAGAAGGCAATCCTGTTTACAATTGCTACAAAAAAAAAAAAAAAAAAAACTTAAGAATAAACCTAACCAAGGAGGTGAAAGATCTCTACAAGGAAAACTACAAAACACTGATAAAAGAAATCAAAGGGGACACAAAGAAATGGAGAGAAATGTCAAGTTTATGAATCAGCAGAATAAATATTGTTGAAATGGCTATACTACCCTAAGCAATCTACAGATTCAACACAATCCCTAACAAAATACCAATGACATTCTTAACAGAAATAAGGGGGAAAATCCTAAAATCGGCATGGAACCAGAATAGATCCCAAATAGTCAAAGCAATCTTGGGCAAAAAAGAGCAAAGCTAGAGGCATCATACTACTACACCTCAAAACATACTACAAAGCAAGAGTAACCCAAACAGCATGATACTGGCATAAAAACAGACATACAGACCAGTAAAACAGTATAGAGAATCCAGAAATTAATGCACATATCTACAGCCAATTCATTTTTGATAAAAGTACCAAGAACACTCACTGGCAAAGGGACCGTTTTTTCAATAAACTATGCTGAGAAAACTGGATATTCATGTGGAGAACAATGAAACTAGACTTCCACCTCTCACCCTATACAAAAGTCAACTGAAAGTAAATCAAAAACCTAAATCTAAAACCCAAAACTATAAAACAACTATAAGTAAACAGGAAAAATGCTTCAGAACATTGGTCTACACAAAGATTTTATGAATAAGACCTCAAAGCGACATAAGCAACGCAAGCAAAAATAAACAAACTGGATTACATAAAATGAAAAAGCTCTGCAGAGAAAAGGAAATAATAAAGTGAAAAGACAACCTACAGAATGGGAGAAAATATTCTGAAACTACTCATCTGACAGGAGACTTAATAACCAGAATATGCAAGAAATTCAAACATCTCAAAAGCAAAATTTAAAAAAATCCAATTACAAAATGGGCAAATGAGCTCCTGTGAGAATGCAGGCTTGACCTAATATCTGATCTCCTTCCCCAGGACACTGTTCTTTCTGTGGCACAACCCCTGAGATGGCACTAATAAGACCGTATCTGCTATTGCAGGTGGGATGATCTCATTTCATTTGCAGGTGGCTTTTCTCATTCTCTTGTCATTGTCATGAACTGGGGTATCACCAGCAGGAAAACTGAGTATTATGCACATAACTCTGCAGATCATGGGCAGTGCTTGGTCAAGCTCCTTCTATGGCACTGTGATTAAAAGACTACAGACCATTCCATAGTGAGACCTGGTTTTTCTCTACATTTTGCTTTTTTTGTCTGTGAAGTATGACTCTTGCCTCAAGATCTGGTTGACTGGCATGGTTTTTCCAGCATTGTTAACTAAATTCCTTGATATATTTCCCTCCTCCCATGCAATACATTCCAACGATGATCAATACTTTCTACCTAACAGCTATCGCTTAACTGCTGTATATTTTTGCATTTATTTATACTGTGGTCAGAATACAAAATTAGCTATTCTTTCTCTGTTCATCATTACAAGAAGAGTGACATATGTGTTACAATGTTTTGTATTCTTTGTCTAATGCTGTGAATGCTGTGCCCCATAATTTTCATTAATTTTCTATCTGTAATTCGTCTTTAGATTTGAAAATACAATTAATGTTGATATTAAAGGTTGAAACAATTAAAATTGAAAATGGGCAAATAATCTGAACAAACATTTCTCAAAAAAGACATATAAATGGCCAATAAATATATGAAAAAAATGCTCAATATCATTAATCATCAAAGAATTGCAAATAAAACCAACAATGAGGTATCATCTCACTCCCAGTTAAAATGGCTATCATCAAAAAGACAAAAATAACAAATGCTGGCAAGGATGCGAGAAAACAGAACCGTTATACACTGTGCTGGAGATGTAAACTAGTATACCACTATGGAGAACGGTACGGAGGCGCCTCAAAAATACTACAAATAGCTCTTCCAGAACACAGAAGCAGAGAAGCCTCTGAAGCATTGACATTTAGCTGGAAAGGTGCTGCACCTTGGGTCTCATCTGCTGTCCAGGACAAAAGAGGACAAGATGACCAACCAGACACAGCTGAACCACCACTGCAGTCAGAGCCTTGCAGGGCACAGAGCAAGGCAGACCCACCCCTTCCGATGCCCCGCCCTTGCACCAACACTGCCACAGGAGTGAAACTAGGCCTAGAGAAGAGCAGACTCTCCCACTTTCTGAGTGACTACCCCATAACACACAGGCCTGCGCCTGACAGCGCCCCACCTCCATCCTCACATCACCACCAGCACACCCATTTGCACAGTCACTAACAGAAGCCCCCAACCTCCCCCAGTCATACTGCCTCCTCCGCTGTGGTGAATGCTTGCACAAAGGCAAGAACCTCAGCATTCACCAGCACGCTGCTGCAGCAGTGTGCACTCCACCATGTTGTCACTGCTGATGCTGGCAGCACATGCAAACAAACATGGATCCTCCTGCCACCACACTACAAAATGCACTCCAATTGGAGTGTAACTGACCTGTGGTCCAGGAGCACCTCAGCCCCCACCCCCACCAGCACAGTGGATTCCTAACTTCAAGGAGTCAGAGAGCAAAGTAAGGACCCAACACAAGTCACCGAGAGTTAGAGCATGCAGCCCAGAAGTTGTGAGTGGAGCATTAGCCCCCTAAAACCTTCTGCAAACTAAGCCAGTCAGCTGAATTCACCTTATAACACAATCAAAACCCTCAAGGTCATCAAATAGGATAAAAGTTAAAAAAAAAAAAAAAACTCTAAAGGTCAGCAACTTCAAAGACTGAAGAAACTTCAGCCCACAAAGATAAAAAAGAATCAATGCAATAATTCTGACAACTCAAAAAGTCAGAGTGCCTTCTTTCATATAAACAACCACACTAGCTGGACATGGTGGCTAACGCCTGTAATCCCAACACTTTGGGAGGCCGAGGCAGGCGAATCACCTAAGGTTGGGAGTTCGAGACCAGCCTGACCAACATGGAGAAATACTATCTCTACTAAAAATACAAAATTAGCTGAGCATGGTGATGCAAGCCTATAATCCCAGCTACTCGGGAGGCTGATGCAGGAGAATAGGTTGAACCTGTGAGACAGAGGTTGCGGTGAACCAAGATCACACCATTGCACCCCAGCCTAGGCAAGAAGAGTAAAACTCCATCTGAAAAAAAAAAAAAAACCACACCACCTCTCCAGAAAGGGTTCCCAACAGGGCTGAGATGGCTAAAATGACAGAAATATAATTCAGAACATGGTTAGGGAGGAAGATCATTGAGATAACAGAATATGTTGAAACCCAACCCAAGGAAGCTAAGTATCATAATAAACTGATACAGGAACTGAAAATCAAAATAGCCAGTATAGAAAAGAATGTAACTGACCTGACAGAGCTGCAAAACACACTACAAGAATTTGATAACGCAATCACAAGTATCAACAGCAGAACAGACCAAGGTGAGGAAAGAATCTCAGAGCTTGAGGACTGGGTTTCTTAAATACAACAGTCAGAAAACAACAGAGAAAAAGAATGAAAAGGAACAAAACCTTCAAGAAATATGGGCTTATGTAAAGAGACCAAATCCAAAGGCCAAGGCAGGCAGATCACAAGGTCAAGAGATCAAGGCCATCCTTGCCAACGTGGTGAAACCCCATCTGCACTAAAAATACAAAAATTAGCTGGGTGTGGTGGCAGCACGCACCTGTAGTCCCAGCTACTCAGGAGGCTGAGGCAGGAGAATCACTTGAACCCAGGAGGCAAAGGTTGCAGGGAGCCGAGATCATGCCACATGGCACTCCAGCCTAGCAACAGGGCAAGACTCCATCTCAAAAAATAAAAAATAAAAAATAAACTTAAAAAAAAGACACCAAATCCATAACTCATTGGTGTCCCTGAAAGAGACGGGGAGTGTGTAAGAAACTTGAAACTTGAAAAACGTATTTCAGGATATCAACAATGAGAGCTTCCTCCAACCTAGACAGGCCAACATTTAAATGCAGGAAATGCAGAGAACCCCAGTAACATACTTCACAAGATCATCTCCAAGAAATACAATCATCAGATTCTCCAAAGTCAAAATGAAAGAAAAAAATGTTAAAGGTAGCTAGATCAGGTAACCTACAAAGGCAAGCCCATCAGACTAACAGTGGACCTCTCAGGAAAAACCCAAGCCAGAAGAGACTGGGGGCCAATAGTCCATATTCTTAAAAAAAGAGATTCAAACCCAGAATTTCATAGCTGGCCAAACTGAGCTTCATAAGCCAACAAGAAATAAGATCCTTTTCAGACAATCAAACACTAGGGAAATTCGTTACCCTCAGACCCACCTTTTCAGAGCTCCTGAGGGAAGCACTAAATATGGAAAGCAAAGACCATTACCAGCCACAACAAACACAAACTTAAGTACACAGACTAGTAACACTATAAAGCAACCACACTAACATGTCTCCATAATAACTAGCTAATATCACGATGACAGGATCAAATCTATGCATATCAATAATAACCTTGAATGTAAACGGGATAAATGCCCCAATTAAAAGGTGCAGAGTAGCAAGCTAGACAAAGAACCAAGATCCATTAATATGCTGTCTTTGAGAGATCCATGTCACATGTAAAAACACCCTCAGACTCGAAATAAAGAGATGGAGAAAAATCTACCAAGCAAGAGAAAACAGAAAAAAGCAGGGGTTGCAATCCTAATTTCAGACAAAACCGACTTTAAACCAATGAAGATCAAAAAAAGACAAAGAAGGGCATTACATAATGGTAAAGGATTCAATTCAACAAGAAGACTTAACTATCCTAAATATATATGCACCTAACACAGCAGCACCCAGATTCATAAAGCAAGTTCTTAGAGACCTACAAAGAAAGACTCCCACACAATAGTGGGAAACTTCAACATGCCACTAACAGTATTCAATAGATCATCAAGGCAGAAAATTAACAAAGGTATTTAGTACTTGAACTCAGCATTGGATCAAATGGATCTGATAGACATTTACAGAACTCTCCACCCAAAAGCAACAAAATATACATTCTTCTCATTACTACATCACACACAGTCTAAAACTGACCACATACTCAGGATACAAAACACTCCTCAGCAAATGCAAAAGAAGTGAAATCATAACAACCACTCTCTCAGACCACAGCACAATCAAATTAAAAATCAACACTAAGAAATTCACTCAAAACCATACAATTACACATAAGTTAAATAAACTGCTCCCAAATGACTTCTGGGTAAATAATGAAAT
Organism: Piliocolobus tephrosceles; assembly: GCF_002776525.5. Lineage (NCBI taxonomy): Eukaryota > Metazoa > Chordata > Mammalia > Primates > Cercopithecidae > Piliocolobus > Piliocolobus tephrosceles. The sequence goes on along the minus strand of NC_045435.1, from coordinate 85,838,588 downwards.
TAAGGCAAAAATCAACAAGTTATTTGAAACTAATGAGAACAAAAATACAATATACCCAAAATCTCTGGGACACAGCTAAGGCAGTGTTAAAAGGAAAATATATAGCACTAAATGCCCACACCAAAAATAAGTATCTGTCTCAATCTAACATTAAAACTAAAAGAACTAGGGAGCCAAGAGTAAACCAAGCCCAAAGCTAGTGGAAGACAAGAAATAACCAAAATCAGAGGTGAATAGAAGGAGAGGGAAACACGAAAAACCATTCAAAAGATCAATGAAGGCAGGGGTTGGATTTTTGAAAAGAAAATTAATAAAACAGGCCAGGCAAGGCGGCTCACACCTGTAACACCAGTACTTTGGGAGGCCGAGATGGGTGGATCACATGAGATCAGGAGTTTGAGACCAACCTGACCAACAAGGCGAAATCCCATCTCTACTAAAAAATACAAAAATTAGCTGGGTGTGGTGGCACATGCCTGTAATCCCAGCTACTTGGGAGGCTGAGGCAGGAGAATCACTTGAAGCCAGGAGGTAGAGGTTGCAGTGAGCTGAAATCATGCCACTGCACTCCAGCCTAGGCAACAAGAGCGAAACTCTGCCTCAAAAATAAAATAAAATAAAATAAATAAAACAGATAGATGGTTAGCTAGACTAATAAGAAAAGAGTGAATATCCAAATAAACACAATTAGAAACAGCAAAGGGGATATTACCACTCATCCCACAAAAATTCAAATAATCATCAGAGACTATTATGAACACCTCTATACACATAAACCAGAAAATCTGAAAGAAATGTTTACATTCCTGGACACATACACCCTCCCCAAAACTAAACCAGGAAGAAACTGAATATCTGAACAGACCAATAATGAGCTCTGAAACTGAATTTTAATAAACTTCCAACCAACCAAAAGAGGCCAAGGAGCAGACAAATTCACAGCCAAATTCTAACAGATGTACAAAGAAGAGCTATTACCATTCCTACTGAAACAATTCTAAAAAACTAAGGAGGAGGGACTCCTCCTCAACTCATTCTATGAAGCCAGCATCATCCTGATATCAAAACCTGTCACAGAACAGGCCAATATCCTTGATGAACATCAATGCAAAAATCCTCAAAGAAATATTCGCAAACCAAATCCAGCAACACATCAAAAAGCTTATCCACCATGATCAACTAAGCTTTATCCCTGGAATGCAAGGTTGCTCTAACATATGCAAATCAATAAACATGATTCATCACACAAACAGAACTAGAAACAAAAACCACATGATCATCTCAACAGATGCAGAAAAGGCTTTTGGTAAAATTCAACACCCCTTTATGATAAAAACTCTCAATAAGCTTGGTAAAATAATAACAGACATCTGTGACAAACCCACAGCCAATGCCATAATGAATCTATAAAGCTGGAAGCAGTCCCCTGGAAAACCGGCACAAGACAGAGGTGCCCTCTCTCACCACTCCTAGTCAACACAATATTGAAAGTCCTTTTCAGAACAATTAGGCAAGAGAAAGAAAGAAGCGGCATTCAAACAGGAAGAGAGGAAGTCAAACTATCCCTCTTTGTAGATGACATGCCTTATACCTACATAACCCCACAGTGTCAGCCCCAAAGCTCCTTAAGCTGGAAAACAACTTCAGCAAACTCTGAGAATACAAAATCCACATGCAAAAATCACTAGAGTTCCTATACACCAACAATAGCCAACTCGAGAGCCAAATCAGGAACAGAATCTCATTCACTGCCATAAAAAGAATGAAATATCTAGAAATATAGCTAACCAGAGAAGTGAAAGATGATTACAAAAAGAACTACAAAACATTGCTCAAAAAAAAAAAAAAAACAGAGAGGACACAAACAAATGGAAAAACATTTCATGCTAACAGAGAAGAAGAATCTATATCATTAAAATGGTCATACTGCCCAAAGCAATTTACAGATTCAACGCTATTCCTATCAAACTACAATGACATTCTTCACGGAACTAGAAAAATCTATTTTAAAATTAACATGGAACAAAAAAAAAAAAAAATCCCAAATAGCCAAGGCAATCCTAAGCAAAAAGAACAAAGCTGGAGGCATCATGCCACCCAAATTCAAACTACACCACAGGGCCACAGTAACTAAACATAGTACTAGAACAAAAACAGACACAGAGACCAGTGGAAAACAACAGAGCACCCAGAAACAAGTCCACACACTTACAACCATCCAATCTTCAACAAACCTGACAAAAACAAGCACTGAAGATGACTCTGAAAGGACACAAAAATGTGTCCTCACTCTCCTGCCACACCCTATTGCTAAACCTTTGTTCTGCTCTCACAAACATTTTGTAAAGATTTTTTAAGTTCCTGTTTTTCTTTCTGTGGCACGGCAAGGTCACAAGACGTGTTTAAGTAAGGTACATTCATGTTGCAAAACCTGTTGTGAAACCTGTCACAATATGATTAACTGCCTTTGTTCTGCTTCTGTAGGACTGCTTTCCCGCCTCGGGGTTTGCGAAAACAAGCCCTGCCCCTACCCTGCAAGCCCCTGATAAACGTCATCAGAATTTCAAAATTAACTGAAATACTAGAAATGGTGGGAACCAATCATAGTTAGCCAAATCGCCTTGTTCAAACGCTAGCCAATCATACATCTGATTTGTATAATGATTCTATGCCTACTTTTCTTAGACTATATAACACTGTTCGGAGCCCAG
>NC_045435.1:85793273-85825877 GCF_002776525.5 Piliocolobus tephrosceles | reverse complement strand
CCTGTGGCCCCAGTCAAGTTGACACATAATAGTAACCATCACAGGCTCCAACTCCGGTATTACTAACCAGGGCAAAGAAGGGTGACTTTAGTGCTGAGGGGCAATACATTGGTAACCGGCACAATTGCATGTAGCATCATTAAGTTTTTTTTCTTCATGAGATTTGCTTCAATTTTATGTGAATGGGGTTATGATCTAAAACATATTTCTAAGTCTGGGCCATGGTAAGAAAAAAATACACAAAAGCAGATCTGGAGAAACTTCTACACATGGACACATAAAGACATCCACAGAATTGTTTGTAGTAGCAAAAGATTGGTCTTAAATGTCTACCAACAAGACGAAGTTGGAGAAATACAGATGCTTCTTGACTTACAGTGGAGTTATGTCCTGGTAAAGCCATCGTAAATTGAAAATAAAATATTAAGTAAAAAGTGCATTTAACTGATACAGATCACACCTGTAATCCTAGCACTTTGGCACACTGAGGCGAGAGAGGATCACTTGAGGCCAGGAGTTTGAAACCAGCCTGGGCAACATAGTGAGACCCTGTTTCTACAAAAAATAAACAAGAACTAGGTGTGGTGGAGCATGTCTGTAGTCCCAGCTACTCAAGAGGCTGAGATGGGAGGATTGCTTGAACTCAGAAGTTTGAGGCTGCAGTGAGCTGTGATCGTCACTGCCTCCAAGCCTGCGTGACAGAGTGAGACCTTGTCTTAAAAAGAAAGAACAAAAAAAAAAAAAAATGCATTCAATACCTCAATAAATATATTTTAAAGCTGAAAAATCATTTCAGTTGAACCACCTTAAGTTCCGATGCTTCTTGACTTATGATGGGGTTATGTCTTAATAAACCCATCATGAAGTTGAAAAATTTTAAGTAAAACCACCTTAAGTCAGGGACCATCTGTGAATCATGGGGTATATTTTACAATGAAATAGTATTCAAAATGAAATGAATGAACTGTAGCTCACATATTAATATAAACAGGCCTCATAAACATAACATCAATCAAAAACTAAGTGTGCAGAATACTCACTATATGAAGCTATTTTTATGAAGTGTAAAAGCATGCGAAAGAATACTGTGTGTATGCATGGAGGTTATGCTATGTAATGAAAGTAGAAATAAACAATGTGTAAGAATAATAAATACCAAGTGCAATGTATCTGGGTAGGGGGTACAAAATGTATGGGCACTGTTTCTTTTCTTAGTTGTGGAGTGAGTACATGGCCTTATTATAATACTAATATTTCATACCTTTTCTTTCTCAAATACTTCATGATAGATTTTAAAATAAAACTTTCTGTTTTGGAATAATTTTAGACTTTTAGAAGAGTTACAAGATAGTATATGGTTCCTGAATATCCTTGTTCATTCAGCTTGCCTTAAATGTTTCCATAACCATGATATAGATAGTACATAGTTCCTGAATATCCTTGTTCATTCAGCTTCCCTTAAATGTTATATTTTTCCATAACCATGATAAAATTATTAAAAGGAAGAAATTAATATTTGTAAGTTATTATTATTGGGACAGGGTGTAGCCCTGTCACCCAGGCTGGAGTTCAGTGGAGCAATCTCAGCTCACTTCATCCTTTGCCTCCCAGGCTCAAGCCATCCTTCTATCTCAGACTCCTGAGTAGCTGGGACTACAGGCACATGCCACCATGCCAGACTAATTTTTTTTTTTTTTGGTAGAGACTGGGTTTCATTATGTTGTCCAGGTTTGTACTGAGCTCCTGGTGTCAAGTAATCTCCCTGCCTTGGCCTCCTAAAGCTTTGAGATTTACAGGCATAAGCCACCACACCTGGCCTTGTAGAATATTAAGAACTTAACTATAGACTTTGTTTGAATTTGCTCACTGTTGTTTCTTTTCTGTTCTATAATCCAGTCCAGGATGATAGATTTTTGAAGAGGCATTAAAACTGGATATAAAATGCCTTTTCTCTTTCAGTTTTATTTATCTTAAAGAATTATATTTCAAAAGTCAATTTTTTTTTAGTTTTTTGTTTCTTCTGGAATATACTTTCATATTTTAAAATAACATGCTTATATTTCTATTTCTTACTTTTCTTCATTTTTATTTTATTTTATTTTATTTTACTTTATTTTACTTTACTTTACTTTACTTTACTTTACTTTACTTTACTTTACTTTACTTATTTTATTTTATTTTATTTTTTGAGTTGGAGTCTTGCGTTGTCACCAGGCTGGAGTGCAGTGGCACAATCTTGGCTCACTGCAACCTCTGCCTCCTGGGTTCAAGCAATTCTTCTGCCTCAGCCGCCTGAGTAGCTGGGACTACAGGTGTGTACCACCATGCCCAGCTGATTTTTGTATTTTTAGTGGAGATGGGGTTTCACCACTTTGGCCAGGATGGTCTCGATCTCTTGACCTTGTGATCTGCCGGCCTTGGCCTCACAAAGTGCTGGGATTACAGGTGTGAGCCACCGTGCCCGGCCTAATTTTATTTTTATATATTCACTCTGCAGTATAAATCGGGACTTCTCTCTATTATTATTTCCTATTCCAAACATACTTCTCCTTTCATTCTTCCAATATATTTACCTTTTTTGGTTAATTTAGTATTTGGCTTATGGTTAATTCATAACTTAGTTATATAGCATCTTATGATTATATCTTGTATTACTTTTTGTTTTCCTTGAAATTAATATTTAACTTATTTTTTCATTTATCAAGTTTTTCATGTACTTATCAATTTCTCCCCAAATTCTTTGCTGGAAATGAAACTGTTAGACCATTCAGATGTTTTGGATTTTGGTTTTTGTACCTCACTTCATAATCATGAAATTGACCTTTGTCTCTTTTCATGTTGGACCCTCTCTATTTCCTAGGTCCTATTCTAAACCTTTTCTTGGTCAATTTTCTAATTTTTGTCCTCTGGGAAATCCCCTGGGAGTTTCCTAAGAAAAAAATGTCATGGAAGGCTTTTTTTTTGAGTGTTTGAATGCCTGAAAGATCTTTATTTTGCTCTCATGCTTTATTGATAATTTCAGTGGGTGTGGACTCCTAGGTTGGGAATTATTTATCCTACATTTCAAGGCATTGCTTCATTTGCATTGCGTTATTAAGATGGCATTCTGATTTTTGATCCTTTTATTACCTGAAAGCTTTTTAGACTGTTTTTATTTGCAGGATTCTGACACTTTAATGTGATATACTTCCGGGTATGTCAAAAGACAAAATTACAACAGATTTACTTATAGATCTCGTTGGCCTTTATTTGTGAGTCATGAGTTGGGGTAGACTTCATTCTACAGAATAGAGTGAGAGCTCCCACTAGGCAGTAGCAGAATGTGCATTTTGTAAGGTCGGAACAGAGAAATGGAAAAATAGAAAAAACGCTTGACTGGTTAATGTTAGCTTACTTTTTTGTAAGGGTTAAAGCAGAGAGGACTTTTATTAAACCCTGACTCAGGTAGCCTGGAATCTCTTGTGTTCAGCAAAAACCGGTCTTTTTTTTAGATCTGTCTGCTTCATTCAAGTTTCAGTTTGATTATGTGGCACTTAACATGAGTAACTTCATTTTGATTTGGTTGATCTGTTGCACCTCCTAGTGCAGGAGCTCAGTCCAAAACAATTGCCTTTCATAATTTTGTCTAACAGGTATGTATCATTTTTCCCCTTACTATTTTTTTGTGCTGAGTACTCAGTCTGGAAGCTAATGTTTTTCCATTCTCAGTTTTTTTTTTCATTGTTTTTAGGATTTATTTTCTCCCTTAATGTTTTTTTCTGTTCTTGTAACTCTTTTTTTTTTTTTTTTTTGAGACAATCTTGCTGTCACCCAGGCTGGAGTGCAATGGTGTGATCTCAGCTCACTGCCACCTCTGCCTTCTAGGTTCAAGTGATTCTCCTGCCTCAGCCTCCCAAGTAGCTGGGATTACAGGTGCCTGCCAACATGCCTACCTAATTTTTGTATTTTTAGTAGAGATGGCGTTTCCACCATGTTGTCCAGTCTGGTCTCGAACTACTGACCTCGGGTGATCTGCCCGCTTGGCCTCCCAGAGTGCTGGGATTACAGGTGTGAGCCACCGTGCCCAGCCTCTTGTCACTTCTGTTACTTGAATGGTGCCCCTCCTATCTAGTCTGAGTCTGTAATTGTTATTTTTTCCTAATCTTTTCTTTGTTTTTATCTTTTTATTCTTTGTTCTGGTATATATAAGTAATATCTTCCAAGTCTTCTATTGGATTTTTGTTTCTTTCTTATATTTTCATTTCTTTTCTTTCTTCTTTATTTCTTTGAGATGGGATCTCACCCGTCACGCAGGCTGGAGTACAATGGCATGATCACAGCTCACTGCAGCTGTTACAGGAAAGGGGTCCCAATCTAGACCCCAAGAGAGGATTCTTGGTGAATTCTTTCTTCTAAATTTAAATTTAGAATTCTTGCTTTCTAAAGTGAAAGCAAGTTTATTAGGAAAGTAAAGGAATAAAAGAATGGCTACTTCATAGACTGAGCAGCCCAGAGAGCTGCTGGCATTTTTATGGTTATTTCTTGATGATATGCCAAACAAGGGGTGGATTATTCATGCCTCCTCTTTTTAGACCATATAGGGTAACTTCCTGACATTGCCATGGCGTTTGTAAACTGTCATGGCACTGGTGAGAGTGTAGCAGTGAGGACAACCAAAAGTCACTCTTGTGACCTGTATTTTGTACCAACCTCCTGTCTTATCCTGTGACTTAGAATGCCTTAACTGCCTGGGAATGTAGCTCAGTAGGTTTCAGCCTTATTTTACCCAGCTCCTATTTAAGATGGAGTTGTTCTGGTTCACATGCCTCTGACGCAGTCTCAACCTCCCAGGCTCGAGCCATTTGCCCACCTCAGCCTCCTAAGTAGCTGGGACAGCAGGCATGAGCCACCATGCCAGCTAATTGATTTTTTTTTTTTTTTTTTTTTTTGTGGCGACAGTGTTCCCCCTGTGTTGCACAGGCTAGTCCTGAACTCCTGGGTTCAAGTGATCCTCCCACTGTGGCTTCCTAAAGTGCTGGGATTATAGGCGTGAGCCATTGTGCCTGGCCATATTTTCATTTTCTAAGAGCATTTTCTCACTATCTAAATGTTATAACTTCTTGTTCTTGCTTTATGGATGTAAATCTACTTTTTCTCTTTGGGGCTTTTTTTTTTTTTTTTTTTCCCACTTGCTGGATTCTTTCTCCTCTGAGTCTCCTTTTTCTCTCTTCCTCAAATCTTTCTGTTTTGACTATTATGCTTTGTGCTAAAGGCTTTGTTTAAATGGCTGCTGAGCGTTAGTTTTGCAAGTTTGAGGCTGAGAAGAGGGCTTTATACTAGTACTTGATTAGCTACCTTGACATTTTCATTTCATTTAAAGTTTTTGCCTCACTCCCAGCGCAACTGCTACTATCCTTGTCTTTTTCTCTTTACCTAGTTATCTTGACTAATCCTTCAGTATTACGCATGGAGGTAGAAGCCTCTGCCGTTGTCCTGGCTACCCATTAGGAATAGGGGTTGGAATCTGTTTTCAGATTGGTGCCCATCCGTGATACTCAGCAAAACCTAGGTCCCTGAACCTTGAGCCTGACTTGTCCAAATTCTCTAGGAGTGATTATTCTCTTTTCAGATTGGTGGTGGACACATGTCTAGCCCTACTTGGTGGGCAGAATAGAGGAAGAACCATAGAGTTCTGATTGTTTTTCTTGAAGAGTGTCAACTAGTTCTTTTGTTATCAGACCCATGCCATACCCAGGCCTCCTTGTTGTCTGATGCCTTGAATTCCTAATATTTTCTGGGGTTTTATAATGGGAATTGACTCTTGTTGACTTCTCTGCAGGTGGGCTTAGATTTCAGTATTTGTCTTTTGGGTCTTATGCTTCCAAGTGTTTTAAGTGCTTCTTGTTTGCTGTCATCTAAATTATTTTGTTCTAGGCAGATGCCTGATACCTACTGCGTGTAAACCCTTGCTGGGCTGGCTCTGGTGATACATAATGTTATAGTTCCTCTGTCTGCCTACAAGGAGTGCATGTCGGCTTGGGGTGACAGATATATGAAGACATATTTATATTTGAACATGTTAGGTAGAAGTCAAGTGCAGTGTATTATGGTTACTACACAGAGGGTCTGAGCTGTTGGCTTCACTGGGACAGGAAGGGAGAGAGGAGAAGAGCAGGGAAGATTTTAGAAATTATTTGGTATTGAACTGCCTTGAAAGAAAAGTTTACCATGTCTTAGAGGTTGATGGTGTTTAGAGTAGTTAGAAATTGCTTGTGATGGCAGTCAGGTGCCCTCAGATCATTGCATGATGTTTGTTGGTTATTTAATGTCATTTTCCCTGTCCTAATTAGTGTTAGAATCTCTTTGTTTCAAGAGCCTATTCAAGTAGGCACCTTGTCTTCATTAGATCACCTCTAAGCCAGGATTCTTCTTAATAGGCACTTCCTGGGCTCATTCTCTAGCTTAAGTATTGCTAGCTTAAACATTCTCTAGCTTAAATATTGATATATTATTTGTTTTTTTAAAAATAAATGCTTTGTGCTGGAAGACTGGTACCAATGATCCAAACTGCATCAGTTTGTTGGTTTGTTCTCTAGATAGCTCCCTGAGGCCATCTTTTTCATGTCCTAGCATAATCTAGACTTGAGTTTTGTATCATGCTTTGACTTTGACACTTGCATGTACTTCTGCTATAGATTTTTTGCTTGATTCCAGCTTCCAGTTTACCTGGAGCATTTCTACCTTCTACCTCTTCTTTCTTGTTCTCTTAGTGTGATTTGACTTAGCTGCCCATTCCTGTGCTGCCTGTAGCAGTAACATTGATGTTGGCTCTTCTGTAAGAACATTTCTACCATCACACTGGAGAGTATAAATCTGATTTTTTCTGAATCATAGATAGTTTCACACATATTTGGTAGCAGATTTCTCTTTTAAAGTGTATCGAACACATTATTCCTTAGATTAGCCAAAGTTTTAAGAAAAACAGAATCTAGGTGTGGCATGGTGGCTCACGCCTATAATCCCAAAGAAGCCAGTCAAAGCTCACCAGAACCAGATGGTGACAAAAGCTATCTCTAGTTGTCCTCATTTCTCATTATACACTAATTGTAATGCATTAGCATGTTAAACAACACTCCCACCAGTGCCATGACAGTTTATAAAGGCCATGGTGGGCTGGGCACAGTGGCTCATGCCTGTAATCCCAGCACTTTGGGAAGCCAGGGCAGGTGGATCACTTAATGTCAGGAGTTTTGAGACCAGCCTGGCCAACATGGCGAAACCCCGTCTCTACTAAAAATACAAAAATTAGCCAGGCATGGTGGCGCACACCTGTAATCCCAGTTACTCAGGAGGCTGAGGCAGGAGAATTGCTTGCGCCTGGGAGGTGGAGATTGCGGTGACCTGAGATCTCACCACTGCACTCCAACTTGGGTGACAGAACGAGACTCCATCTCAAAATAAAAAACAACAACAACAAAAAATGCCGTGGCAACATCTAGAAGTTACAGTATATGTCTGAAAGGGGGAGAAAGCCTCAGTTCAAGAACTCCCCACCCCTTTCCCAAAAAACTCATGAATAATCCACTCCTTGTTTAGCATATAATCAAGAAATAACCATAAGTATACTCAGGCAGCCCATGCCGCTGCTCTGTCTATACAGTAACCATTCTTTTATTCCTTTTTTTTAAAAAACAAACTTGCTTTCACTTTACTCTGTTGGCTCACTCTTAAATTCCTTCCTGTGTGAAGCCAAGAACGCACATGGCCTCCCAGCTAAACCCCAATTTTGGGGTTCGCCCTGTGACAAGTAGGAGCGATCACATCTCATTTTTTATCAGTGGGGTCTTTGTGACCTGTACATTGTGAAGTCAGTCCTGCCAAATTCCTGTCTCACACTTATTTATATAAATGAGAACATGTGTATTTGGTTTTCTGTTCCTGTGTTAATTTGTTTAGGATAATAGCCTCCAGCTGCATCCATGTTGCTACAAAGGATATGTTTTCATTATTATTATTATTTTTATTATTATTATACTTTAAGTTCTAGGGTACATGTGCATAATGTTCAGGTGTGTTACATATGTATACTTGTGCCATGTTGGAGTGCTGCACCCATCAACTCGTCAGTACCCATCAACTCGTCCTTTACATCAGGTATAACTCCCAATGCAATCCCTCCCCCCAGCCCCTCCCCATAATAGGCCCTGGTGTGTGATGTTCCCCTTCCCGAGTCCAAGTGAGCTCATTGTTCAGTTCCCACCTATGAGTGAGAACATGCGGTGTTTGGTTTTCTGTTCTTGCGATAGTTTGCTGAGAATGATGGTTTCCAGCTGCATCCATGTCCCTACAAGGACACAAACTTATCCTTTTTTATGGCTGCATAGTATTCCATGGTGTATATGTGCCTCATTTGCTTAATCTAGTCTGTCACTGATGGACATTTGGGTCGATTCCAAGTCTTTGCTATTGTGAATAGTGCCGCAATGAACATACATGTGCATGTGTCTTTATAGCAGCATGATTTATAATCCTTTGGGTATATACCCAGTAATGGGATGGCTGGGTCATATGGTACTTCTAGTTCTAGGTCCTTGAGGAATCGCCGTACTGTTTTCCATAATGGTTGAACTAGTTTACAATCCCACCAACAGTGTAAAAGTGTTCTTATTTCTCCACATCCTCTCCAGCACCTGTTGTTTCCTGACTTTTTAATGATTACCATTCCAACTGGTGTGAGATGGTATCTCATTGTGGTTTTGATTTGCATTTCTCTGATGGCCAGTGATGACGAGCATTTTTTCATGTGTCTGTTGGCTGTATGCATGTATTCTTTCGAGAAGTGTCTGTTCATATACTTTGCCCACTTTTTGATGGGGTTGTTTGTTTTTTCTTGTAAATTTGTTTGAGTTCTTTGTAGGTTCTGGATATTAGCCCTTTGTCAGATGAGTAGATTGCAAAAATTTTCTCCCATTCTGTAGGTTGCCTGTTCACTCTGATGGTAGTTTCTTTTGCTGTGCAGAAGCTCTTTAGTTTAATTAGATCCCATTTGTCAATTTTGGCTTTTGTTGGAGTTCATTATTTTTTATGGCTGCATAGTATTCCATGGTATATATGTTTCACATTTTCTTTATCCAGTCCACCAGTGATGGGAACCCAGGTTGATTCCATGTCTTTGCTATTGTGAATAGTGCAGTGATAAACATGCGAGTACATGTGTCTTTTTGGTAGAATGATTTGTTTTCTTTTCGAAATGTACTCAGTAATGGGATTGCTGGGTCACATGGTAGCCTTAAGTTCTTTGAGAAATCACCAGACTGCTGCCCACAGGGGCAGAACCAATTTACATTCCCATCAATAAGTATATAAATGTTCCCCTTTCTCCACAGTCTTGCTGGCATATTTTTTTAAAAAAAACTTTTAATAATAGCCATTCTGACTGGTGTGAGATGCTATCTCATTGTGGTTTTGGTGATGATGAGCATTTTTTCATGTTTGTTGGCCGCTTGTATGTTGTCTTTTGAGAAGTGTCTGTTCATGTCCTTTGGCCATTTTTTAATGGGTTGTTTTTTTGTTTATTGATTTAAGTTCCTTGTTAGACGCTGGATATTAGTCCTTTGTCAGATGCATAGTTTGCAAATATTTTTTCCCATTCTGTATGTTGTCTGTTTATTTTGCTGACAGTTTTCATTATTATTATTATTATTTTTGTTTTTTTTTTTTTGCTGTGCAGAAGAAGCTCTTTAATTAGGTCCCACTTGTCAATTGTTTTTGTTGCAGTTGCTTTGGAGACTTAGCCACAGTTTGTTTTTGCCAAGGCCAATGCCGAGAAGGTATTTCCTAGGTTTTCTTCTAGGATTTTTATAGTTTGAAGTCTTACATTTAAATATGTAATATATCTTGAGTAAGTTTTTATGTATGGTGAAAGTTAAGCATCCAGTTTCATTCTTCTGCATATTGCTAACCATTCCAACACCATTTATTGCATAGGGAGTACTTTCCCCATTGCTTTTGTCAGCCTTGATGAAGATCAGACAGTTGTAGCTGAGCTTTATTTCTCAGTTTTACAGCTTTATTTCTGAGTTTTCTATTCTGTTCCATTGGTCTTTGTGTCTGTTTTTGTACCAGTACCATGCTGTTTTGATTACTGTAGCCTTATAGTATGAAGTCAGATAATGAAGTGCTTCTGGCTTTGTTCTTTTTGCTTAGGATTGCTTTGGCTATTTGGGCTCTTTTTTTATTCCATATGAATTTTAGAATTATTTTTTAAATTCTATGAACAATGACGATAGTTTGATAGGAATAGTGTTGAATCTGTAGATTGCTGTGGGCAGTATGGCCATTTTAACAATATTGATTCTTTCAGTTCCTGAGCATGGAATGTTTTTGCATTTATTTGTGTCATCTCTGATTTCTTGCAGCCGCATTTTGTAGTTCTCCTTGTAGAGATCTTTTACCTCATTGGTTAGCTATATTCCTAGGTATTTTATTTTATTTTATTTTTTATGGCTATTGTAAGTGGGATTGTGTTCTTGATTTGACTCAGTCTGGATGTTATTGGTGTATAGAAATGCTATTGATTTTTGTACGTTAATTTTGTATCCTGAAACTTTGCTAAAGTTGTTTATCACTTCCTAGAGCCTTTTGGCAGAGTCTAGGATTTTCTAGGTATAGAATTACATTGTCAGAATGATATTGATAAATTATACAATAAAGATATAAGGATATTTCTAGCTCGGATACTTTTTTTTTTTTTTATTAGAGTCAGGGTTTTGCTCTGTCACCCAGGCTAGAGGGCAGTGGTTCAATCATAGATCACTGCAGCCTGAAACTTCTGGGCTCAAATGATCCTCCCATTTCAGTCTCCTGAATAACTAGGACTACAGGCATGTGCCACCATGCCCAGCTAATTTTTAAATTTTTTTGGTAGAGTCTTGCTGTGTTGCCCAGGCTGGTACCATACTCCTGGGCTCAAGCAATCCCCCCTGCCTTGGCCTCCTAAAATGCTGGGATTACAGGCATGGGCCACTGTGCCTGGCCTTAGGTAGCATTTTTATTAGTCTCTACTGTACTTTGGTGGATAAATATATTCCTGCCACTTACTAATGACACTTAACATTTCAAATTTTAATGAGATTATATGGAGAATTGACATTTTCATCTTTTTGATAAGAAAAAAGGCTTCTTGTAGTTATAAAGACCTCATTTCTGTTAGCTCTGGAAACTGATTTATGTTTGAATGTTGTCACAGAATTTGAAATCAGCATACTTAGCATACATTTGTAAAATATAGTTCTAAATACTTAACACTATTACTTTTAAATGCGTTTGACAGATTTTTCATTATACTTGCAACTTAAGTTAATTTTTAAAAATAAATTGGAATTTTATAATAGTTATCATTTGCTCATTAACCACCATGTCCTAGGCACCAGTAGTAGTTATTATACATTCATTATTTTAACTAATCTAGGCACCACTAGTAGGTATTATACATTCATTATTTTAACTAATCTCACAGTAGTCTTGTGAGACATTACTACCTCCATTTTTTAGTTGAGGAAACTAAAAGTGGCTGAGTAGAACATACGTTGTATGTGACAGAAGGTGTAGTTGGATTCTCTTGATCTGCCTTGAGTATTAAGCTGTTTGGAACTCACTGAGTGAAGTTTAGAAAGATCACTGATAGTCTAGAGCAGTATTTTTTGAGAGCCATTCACAAAGTCTGTTGGGTTGTATGGGGCTTGCTCTTTACCCTGCTAGGCTACTTTAAAAAGTGAATAAATGAATACAATATATTTATGAGGTTTTCTATTTTTGAACACATGAGCAATAGAGGTAACTTTGAACTGTAGTTCTCTGGTCAGCTGGAAAGCTTTTCATTCATGGGGAATTATATAAGAGTTTGCTAAGTTAGTAATAGACCGTGGGCTATTGGAGAAAGAAGCCTCAGGGTTTGAAGGTTTATATTAATATGTTTTGCCTACTCCTGGGTCTTGAAGATAGCCTGTGGTAGGCAGAGGAGGGTCGTAATTTGTTTTGTGATTTTGTGTACATATTTGAAACCAAATTTTTTAGGGGGTCAAAATGATGTAGATAACCTAAGTCTTTCATGGCCTTTGATGAATGGCTCACAGGCAACTCAGACTGATAGGTATCTTTTCCTTGTGCTCCCAAGTCTTGCCTGTTCACTGCCATTTCCTAGTGTACCTTTTTCTAGATATATTATTGGCTTTGTAGAGAGGATAATGGACCAGGGTCTATTTCTAGCTCTGTTTTGAATGATTTATGACAGTGAGCATGACTTTCTGATGCCTCAAGTTATCCTCTGCAACATAGCTATTTTTCCATGTAAATTTTAGGTGGATAAATGAACTAATAACCTTTGAGCTATGACTAGGAAGATTATATCTGTGCCATGGTTGGTGTTCATTCCAATTTTTCTCTTATGTTTGTTTCAGTGCTAGTGTTAGGACTCAAAAAAGAACATGTATCTTTGTATTAATCTTTAATCCTTCTTGTAATTTTGTTTAATATTAAATATCATAAATTAGCAAACAGTTTAAAAGCAAATGTTATAGCATGTACATCTAGAGGAATGTTGTACCTGTAACAGGCACTTGGGCAGATTATATAATTATTTTAATAATAATGGGCTTTTATAAAAAATATTTGGAATTTCCCTCAGAGTAAGTTTACAAACTGTCAAAGGATAAAAATTTGCTACCAAGTTGAATATAGTATTTGGAAGCTTTGGGGTTACAGTGGAATATTAAATATCTGCATTTAACTTTTCTTCTCTCTGAAACACTACAAAAAAGAAGATACAGAGATTATAAAATGTCATATACCCATAAGGACAAGGAAATTGGCAAGGCATTGGAAGAGTAGGAACTGTCACTTAGTAGAGCTGAGACAGCCGAATCTCAAGGTGGTAGCAGGAATAGCTGAGAACTAACCTTGTTTACACAGCATATCCTCAAAAAGCATAGTAAATTTTAGCACCAGATACCTTTGGAACTGAGGATGAATATATTTTTAAGTGGTTCTCCTTTACTTCATCTCATTTGATGGCCACTCTTATCTCATCCTGGTAGAAGTTTTGAGGTTTGTTTTTGATGGAGGGTTAAAATAGAGCATCCTTGGATTGGGAGATTTCATGCACAGTTGAGGAAAAGCGTTCCATATTAAAACTGGGTCGGGGGTGGTTAAGTGACAGTATGTCTACTGAATATTGAAGACTGACAGCCTTCATCCTGTACTCGGCTCTCAAAATCTTGGCAGCGAGTCCTTTCCCCTTTCAAGCAGGAGACTAGAAGACTTTTGTGTGGGCAATCCATGATAAGGGGAAGGCCCTGGACTCTGCAAAATATATTTTTTCTTTGTCAGCTGAATCTATGTTAGTCACTGCTAATAAAGGAGTGCAGGAGGGAGGTTGTTAGGAAGAAGGGATGTGGTTCTTCATGGGTTTTTTTTTTTTTTAAATCACAGTGGCAGACTGCTCTGCAAGTAGTTGATGCCCACAGTATTTCCCATGGCAAGCAGTGGTCTTTGTTCTGATGCATGACCTTCAGCAAATCCTTTCTCACTGAGTAGTCAGTGGATAGCATATTTCTGCAGTAGTCGAACATTTCCTCACAGATCTGTATCTTAGCCTTTTGGGGCCCCTTTTGTAAGTTGGTAAGCCTTTTTTTTTTTTTCCTTGTTTACTTTTCCCTCAGCCTTAAATGTGGCAGCTGCTTTCTGTAGTTGCTACCTCTTGTATATATTAGAGCTCTCTTCCATTTTCAGTTGTTTACCATCTTTTACCTATTTAATATTTCTTTATAGTAAATTTTTCCTGTTTGAATGATTGGTATATTTTCTGTCTCCTGACTTTTCCCACTTGATACTATTGAAGTCTGTGTCTCCACAACAAATGATATAGTGAGATCTCTGTGCAGTGAACCATAAGGTCAGTAAGCTTCACTCAACTATTTGGAGCTTCCAGTTAACTTTTTATTTCCTTTGCCTTAAATATGAACTGGCAACCAAGGATACAGGATATTTGAGGATGTATCTAACATGAAAGATGGCCGTATTTAACTATCTCCCATTCTGTCCCCCAAAATGAAAAATCACTTTGTAGGAAACAGACTGCACAGGGTGAAGAAAGATTACCATTAGCCGGGCGCGGTGGCTCAAGCCTGTAATCCCAGCACTTTGGGAGGCTGAGACGGGCGGATCACGAGGTCAGGAGATCGAGACCATCCTGGCTAACACAGTGAAACCCCATCTCTACTAAAAATACAAAAAACTAGCCGGGCGAGGTGGCGGGCGCCTGTAGTCCCAGCTACTCCGGAGGCTGAGGCAGGAGAATGGCATAAACCCGGGAGGCAGAGCTTACAGTGAGCTGAGATCTGGCCACTGCACTCCAGCCCGGGCGACAGAGCAAGACTCCGTCTCAAAAAAAAAAAAAAAAAAAAGATTACCGTTAATATCCTCTGAGAGACAAAGGAAGATACTGCATCTATGAAACAGGAGCAAGTGAGATCTCTGGGGTCTCTTTTGTAAGGGCATTAATCCCTTTTATAAGGGCCTTGTTCTCATGATCCAATCACCTTTTCAAAGGCTTGACGTCTGGATACGCTTATATTGGGGATTAGGTTTTAACATATAAATTTGCAGGAGGAACACAAAACATTCTGTCTGTAGCATGTATAAATATTAGAATGGTGCAAAAGTAATTGTGGTTTTGCCATTGAAAGTAACAGCAAAACCCCTAGTTACTTTTGCACCAACCTATAGCTTATAGTTTGGGAGTTTTTGTTTAATCTAGCAATCTGGATTATTTAGTCCTTTTGCAGTTTGATATAGTTAGGTGTAAGCGTATCATCTTGGTCCTCGTTTTCTTTTTGTTCCTTAGTTTCTCAACTTATCCTTTCTTACTTTCCTTGAATTATCTCAGCATTTTAATTATTTCATTTAGGCTCCTCTATTAGCTTACTGGTTTTACAGCTTTTCCCTTAGTGGTTATCCTAGAGTTTGAAACATGCACTCCTTTTTGTTGTGTGTGTGTGTTTTTTTTTGAGATGGAGTCTCGCTCTGTCACCTAGACTGGAGTGCAGTGGTGCCACCTCGGCTCACTGCAGCTTCTGCCTCCGTGGCCTCAGCTTCCCGAATAGCTGGAACTACAGGTGTGCGCCACCACACCTTGCTAATTTTTGTATTTTTAGTAGAGACAAGGTTTCACCGTGTTGGCCAGGCTGGTCTCGAACTCCTGACCTCAAGTGATATGCCCGCCTTGGCCTCCCAAAGTACTGGGATTACAGGCATGAGCCACTGCGCCCAGCCTTTTACCCGTTTCTTTTTTTTTTTTGAGAGAGTCTTGCTCTGTTGCCCAGGCTGGAGTGCAGTGGCACAGTTTCTGCTCACTGCAACCTCTGCCTCCCAGGTTCAAGTGATTCTCCTGCCTCAGCCTCCTGAGTAGCTGGAATTACAGACGTTTGCCACCATGCCCAGCTAATTTTTGTATTTTTAGTAGAGACGGAATTCACCATGTTGGTCAGACGTGAGGTCAAACTCCTGACCTTGTGATCTGCCCGCCTCGGCCTCCCAAAGTGCTGAGATTACAGGCGTGAGCCACCGCACTTGGCCCCTTTTACCCTTTTCAATTATCTTTTTTATCATGCTTTTACATAGTTCTTGCTGGGATGGATTGATTGATTGATTGATTGATTTGCCATTTAGATACACCTTTTAGTAGTATTTCTTCAGCGCTGGTTTGCTGCACATTGTGTCACTTTCTGCTTATATGAATCTCTTAAATTTGTCATCATTTTTGAATGATATTTGTCCTCAGTATAGAATTTTAGGTTGATGGGTATTTTCTTTTAGCATTTTAAAGGTTTCATTTAGTTAATATTTGACTTACATAATTTATTTGAAGAGTCACAGTGTTACTGATTTCTCCTAAATGTAATGTGGCTCTGCTCAGCTCTTCAGCCTCTCGTCTGCTGCTTTTTGTGGGGTTTCTTGGAGCCCTGGATGCCATTTTGGGATTGGGAAATCTCAGGAGTGGAAATTATACATAAAATTTTGGATTTACTGTAGTTCATTTCTTTCTGAGATAACTAAGGCTCAGTTACTTTGGTAGCCCTCAATGTCAACATTTTTCTCTTACCTCAATGGAACTATCATTTTCTGCTGGTATGCCCTCAGAAAAAAAAGTCAGGTAAATGAGGAGCTCACCTTGATGTGGTTTCCTTCTCTTGGAGATTATAGTGTCTGACGTTCTATCGATGATAGTTGCTTTCCAATATCCTTACACAGCTGTTTCATGTATTTTGTCCAAAGCAAAGTTTTTGTCAGTATTAGAACCAGAAGTTGACAAATATATAGTATTATAATTCCAAAAGAGTTTAAAAATATCTTGATCAGTGGCAGTATTATTGAAATTTGCTTATGGCCCTCCAGAGTGACTAATATTAACAAAATAATGACTCATTTGGAAGTAAAAATTCTGTTTTTAATGTAATTTATTGGTGATTATTATCTTTAAATTTGCAGATCACAAATGAAAATTCAATATAATTTTAAACTATACAAATAAATGCAGATGATTTTTGTGTAAAATTTTCAGTGCAAATAGTGGAAAGAGGCTTTTGAATGTAGACCTTTTGAATAATTACATTTTTCTATTTTGTGGCTGAATTCTCTTACAAGTTTCTTATTTTTACAAGTGGTTGGCACTTGGTTTCCTGCCTATCATTAGTTATATAACTGGAAAAGGGATCCAGAATTGGGTGAACTCCATATATTTTCATTGATTCACCAAAGGGAAAAAAAAATCAGTATTTTAAAAAGATTGTGGATTTTGTTTTTGGCTTTTGAATTTACAATTGGTTGCTTAAATGATCTCTAAAGTGGGTCCTTGTGCAAGTCTTCGCAAAGAACCATGGTTTGTTATTAAATTACTTTAAATCATGGAATGGAATGGGAGAGAATTTGTGCTTATCTTCTACCTGTCTGTACTTCCTGTGCAGCTATTAGCCAGGTATTGGATATAAATACATTTTCATTTTTTCCTTTCATCAGTGAGGAATATATGTTAAACCTTTGGAATACAAAACTTTAATCTTTGAAACTTCTTGTCAATGGGGTATTTTTTTGTTGGACTGCATTTGATGCTTTTGATCTGGTTTGATTGGTTTGCACCTGGAATCTTTGTAAAGGATTGTGGATTGTTGACTGTCACATGGCCTGATCTGTATAGAGGCTTCATTCGTTTAGGTTCACACTGCTGACACTGTTCTGCAGCTTCTCTGTCAGCACCAATTGTTGTGGTACTGTTGGCTCTTTGGGATAGTATAGCCTCACTTGCATTGAGTGACTGGCAAGGGCATTTCACAATCTAAATAAGAATGCATATTATTTTTATTTTTTTGACGTGAAAGGAAGTTTATTAGGAAAATAGAGGAATGAAAGAATGGCTACTCCACAGGCAGAGCAGCCCTCCTGGTTGACTGTTTTTATGCCTATTTCTTGATTATATGCTAAACAAGGGTAGATTGTTCATGAGTTTTCTAGGAAAGGGGTGGGCAATTCCTGGAACTGAGGGTTCCTCCCCTTTTTAAACCATATGGGATAACTTCCTGACATTGCCATGACATTTGTGCACTATCATGGCACTGGTGGGCATGTCTTTTAGCATGCGAATGCATTATAATTAGCACATAATGGGCAGTAAGGACAACCAGAGGTCACTTTCATTGCCATCTTGGTTTTGGTGGGTTTTGGCTGGCTTCTTTACTGCAACCTGTTTTATTTATTTTTATTTTTTAAAATTATACTTGAAGTTCTGGGATACATGTGCAGAATTGTTGCATAGGTATACACGTGCCATGGTGGTTTGCTGCACCCATCAACGCGTCATCTACATTAGGTATTTCTCCTAATGCTGTCCCTCCGCTAGTCCTCCACCCACCGACAGGCCCTGGTGTGTGATGTTCCCCTCCCTATGTCCATGTGTTCTTATTGTTCATCTCCACTTATGAGTGAGAAGATGCGGTGTTTAGTTTTCTGTTCCTGTGTTAGTTTGCTGAGAATGATGGTTTCCAGCTTCATCTATGTCCCTGCAAAGGGCAGGAACTCATCCTTTTTTATGGCTGCATAGCATTCTATGGTGTATACGTGCCATATTTTCTTTACCAGTTTATCATTGATGGGCATTTGGGTTGGTTCCAAGTCTTTGCTATTGTGAATAGTGCTGCAATAAACATATATGTGCATGTGTCTTTATAGTAGAATGATTTATAATCCTTTGGGTATATACTCAGTAATGGGATTGCTAGGTCAAATGGTATTTCTGGTTTTAGATCTTTGAGGAATCGCCATACTGTCTTCCACAATGGTTGAACTAGTTTATGCTCCCACCAACAGTGTAAAAGTCTTCCTGTTTCTCCACATCCTCTCCAGCATCTGTTGTTTCCTGACTTTTTAATGATCGCCATTCTAACTGGTATGAGATGGTATCTCATTATGGTTTTGATTTGCGTGTCTTTAATGACCAGTGATGATGACCTTTTTTTCATATGTTTGTTGGCCGTGTAAATGTCTTCTTTTGAGAAGTGTCTGTTCATATCCTTTGCCCACTTTTTGATGAGGTTGTTTCAACAAACCTGATAAAAACAAGCAATGGAGACAGGATTCCCTATTTAATAAATGGTGTTGGGAAAACTGGCTAGCCATATGCAGAAAATAGAAACTGGACCCCTTCTTTACATCTTATACAAAAATTAGCTCAAGATGGATTAAAGACTTAAACGTAAGCCCTAAAACCGTAAAAACTCTAGAAGAAAACCTAGGCAATACCATTCAGGACATAGACATGGGCAAAGACTTCATGACTAAAATACCAAAAGCAATGGCAATAAAAGCCAAAATTGACAAATAGGATCTAATTAAACTAAAGAGCTTCTGTACAGCAAAAGAAACTATCATCAGAGTGAACAGGAAGCCTACAGAACGGGAGAAAATTTTTGCAGTCTACCCATCTGACCAAGGTCTGATATCCAGAATCTATAAGGAACTTAAACAGATTTATAAGAAAAGTACAGCCTGTTTTTATTAGCAAGATCTTTGTGACCTGTATCTTGTGCTGACTTCCTATCTCATCCTGTGACTTAGAATTCCTAAACTCCTGGGAATGCAACCCAGTAGGTCTCAGCCTTATTTTACCTAGCCCCTATTCGAGATGGAGTTGGTCTTATTCAAACACCTCTGACATATTTTTCTTCTCCCTTTTACAAGGGAACTCTTAATCCTAAGGTTAGTAGAGGGATGAAGATCCATCTTCTGTAACTTCTTCAGGCTGAATAGGGGCGGTGATATTCCTGCCTAACTCTCAGGGTCTCTTGTATTCATGTTAGAGAGGAACTCAGTCAGAAAGCATTGGTATGTCGAGGGCCATTCATAGCTGCAAATTTGAAGAAAGGTGATATCTGGAAGATCAACAAGTCTTCAATTTAAGAAAACATTCGGTAAGCTTATCCTGCATTCCTATACAAAGAGTATAACAGCAATATATTCCACAACAGTAAAGCAAAATAAGTAAAATTATCCCAAGTAAACTAAATAAGAAAGCTTTTCATGAACTGGGCAATTGTTGGAACCAAGCTGATATGGGGTTGCTAGCTGATGCCAGTGTGTGCCCAGAATTAGAATATTGATCCAGATGTTTGCATTAGTCATCCCTCTCTTTCTTCTGAGCAGCAGTCAGAGATCAATGATTGGTTCACAGGATAAACAGGATTAGTCTAAAATGCAGATAAAACTTCGAAACAACTGATGAGACTAGAATCTAATAACAGGCATACCATAATTCTTGAAACATTTTTTTTCTTTAGTCTTCCATTTTTACTAAAGACAAATTGTAATAGGACCAATTTGTTTGTAAAAATAAGCCTTATTCTTATGTTTGGCCTGATTATTTGTTTAAAGTGCAGCAAGAATAATTATTTGTCACATAGACTTTTTAAATAGGCTTTGATGGAACTGTGTTCCATAAGAAATCTCAGATTTTTTTTTAAAGCCAAGCCCAGCCATGGGTTTGTGTACCCTCAAATACCTATGAATTGGGTAAACTCATCTCCTCTTGAGGTCTCAAGACTATTTGGGGCCCCTGGACCTTTCAGAAAGTGACATTCTTTACTTACTAGAAGTCAGGAATCCTGTACAGGGACTGTGTAGGCAAGGTATGAGGTCGGTTTTCCCATGGGGCTTTCATTGCTCTGTATGTCAAATTTGATTCCTTAAAAGAAAGCACACCATTCCAGTCAAAACCTTGGTAAAATAACCAGTTTCTTCAATTGTGTCCTGTTGCAAAAGAAAACATTCTTACTGCACTTATGCAAATAACTATATTGCCATTAAATTAAGAATACTCACAAATAGTTTCCAAATTCTGGAGAGATCAGGCAGAGAGAAACAAATATGCTCCAAATTTTTTTCACCGGAGTATACTTTACTTAATTGTTAAAAACTGTAAGTAGCTCAAAAGAAAAGTTTTCTTGACTCTAAAAAACAAAGGATCAGCAACATTTTAAGCAAAGTCAAAAAGATTACTTTGAACTTTTTAGTTTAGTCTTTGCAGTTAACTTTTCTTCTGCTTGATATTCATGAACATTTCAGCTCTCCAGGAGAGTTCTGAAAGCTTTTTCTGCATTCTGATGTTGTAATCTCCAAACTTACCAGAAACTTACATTCAAGAGCACCTGTCAAAAGTTCTATAGCTAATTATAAACCTTGAAGAGGTTTTTTTCAAGGGATCAAAACAAGAAAACAATTGTTTTTGAAGAAGATTAAAACAAGAAAACAAGTGTTCATGGATAACCAAATTCTTTAGGGAAGCCCCTATTAAAGCTACATTTGACTAGGAGTTTTAGTTACTTCTGTGGCATACAACAATTTTACATAACAATTATAATTATTAATAACACATGCTAAGTCATATCAGACTTATAGGAGTTTTTCATAATTTTGGGACACATAACAATAACGTTAACACAAATGTATTCCCAAGAAAGTCAAACACCATTTCTTATTTGACAGTACTTTCTGTATGGTTTGTATACCAAATAAGCCGAATATGTCATTTTTGGGCCTTAGGTGACCTAATAGCTAAAATATTAATTAAGTCAGAGAAAATCATACTTTATAATTTGATTTTGGAAAGTTTGTCAAATATCAAAGTTTTAAGACACTTCATATTATAAAATAGAGTTCCATGTCACTATAAGTCATTCATTTACCCAAAATGATAACTCAAACATTTAAAAAAGGCAAAAACTAAGAGGGAAGACTTAGCTTTCCAAAGTGTCTTTTTTCTTTCCCTTCTTTTTCCTGTAGTTATTCAAAAGGAGCAAACAAAAATCCTTCATTATTTTTTATTTTTTATTTTTTTTTGAGACAGAGTCTTGCTCTGTCACCCAGGCTGGAGTGCAGTGGCATGATCTCGGCTCACTGCAAGCTCTGCCTCCCGGGTTCACGCCATTCTCCTGACTCAGCCTCCTGAGTAACTGGAACTACAGGTGCCCGCCACCACGCCCGGCTGATTTTTTGTATTTTTAGTAGAGACGGGGTTTCACCATTCACAGGATGGTCTCGATCTCCTGACCTCGTGATCTGCCTGCCTCGGCCTCCCAAAGTGCTGGGATTACAGGTGTGACCCAACGCGCCCGACCCCTTCATTATTTTTTAATGTAACATGAAAATCTTGTTCAAGACAGAAAGCCATATTTCACCCTTGCATTGGTGTACTATTAATGTCACACCCAATTCTTAAAACCTTATAGACAATCCTATTCAATCTTAATCACTTTGACCATAAGGTAGATTCTCATAAACCTTTTTTATAACTGTTTACAAATTTTTGTTACAGAAGGCAGGTTAGTGCTCTGAGAAAACCCTATTGTATATTTATTCCATTGTTCACACACAGACTTTTTTTACCAAGATTAATTTTTCACAAATGTTTCACAACTTGCACAAATCTTCAGCTGTATCCTATCTAACTTAAAACGATCATTTAACCCTTTAATCTAGGCAAAACTACCTCACATTCACATGCCTTTTTATAATCTTTTACCAAATCACATATCACTTTCTTTACACACCTTGCATGCAAAACTGTTTTTATTTCCCAAAGATTACTTAAGTCACATGAACTAAAAGGCATTGCACTTTTTACTTTTCTGACAAAATATTTGATTTAAGTGCTTATTACCTTTAAACCAATTAATCAAAATCACAGTCTTCAAGCTTACCAGACACCTCCATTCAAGAGCACCTGTCAAAGTTATATAGCTGACTATAAACCATCTTTTTAAGAGGATCAAAACAAGACAACAATTGTTCATGGATGACAAAATTCCTTAGGGCAGCCTCTATTAAAGCCTCATATCACATATACAGCACATATAAACACACAGACAGAAGAAGATCCAGTACTTGTAAGATTTTTTTATTTGCCAGTTTTTAGGTTTTTCTTTAAAGTATGCAGTTTTTAGGGCCTAATAAGCAGGCACAACTGTAAGGCAAAGCAGATTAACAAAACCCAAAATTAAGGGTTCCATTTTTGTAGCAGATTCTGGATCCCCAAAAGAAAAACATTATGGAACAAGACAGTGCAATGATTTTACTGTGCATTTCATTGCAAAGCAACCCAAAGCCAATCAGCTCATTCTGTGATTAACCCAACCCCATGAGATCTTACCCCTCTCAGTTGTGGGAGAGGGATATCTTCATTCCTTCCAGGTTGCCAAGAGCTTGCTTCTCTTATCCAAACATGCAAAGAGCCAAGTATCCCCCCATAACTGCAGTAGCTATTGCTAAAAATATATTTCCTACCAAAGTATATTTTGGTTATCACACCCCAAAGTTCTGTCATAATGTGAAGTAATTTCTGATACACCCAAAAGTAAAAAAACATCAGATAACACAATGCAAAACAGAACAGAGCCTTAGATTCTGAGAGGGATCTATCACTTCTAATTCCCAGGGATCCTGTTGTGGAGGATGGTGGCTGTCTTCTGACAGCTCCACTAGGCAGTGCCCCAGTGGGGACTCCATGTGGAGACTCTTACTCTGTCTTTCCCTTCTGCACTGCCCTAGCAGAGATTATCCATGAAGGCTCTGCCCCTGCAGCAGACTTCTGCCTGGACACCCAGGCATTTTCATGCGTCCTCTGAAATCTAGGCGGAGGTTTCTAAACCTCAATTCTTGTCTTCTGCATACCCACAGAGCCAATACCACATAGAAGCTGCCAAGGCATAGAGCTTCCACCCTCTGAAGCAGTGGCCTGAGCTGTAACTTTCACCTTCTGAAGCAATGACCTGAGGTGTACCTTTAGTCATGGCTGGAGCTGAAGCAGCTGGGACACAGGGCACCAAGTCCTCAGGCTGCACACAGCAGTGGGGCCCTGGACCTTGCGCAGGAAACCATTTTTCCCTCCTAGGCCTCTGGGACTGTGATGAAAGGGGCTGCTATGAAGGTCTCTGACATGCCCTGGAGACGTTTTCCTCATTGTCTTGGTGATTAACATTTGGCTTCCCATTACCTTGCAAATTTCTGCAGCAGGCTTGAATTTCTCCCCCCAAAATGGATTTTTCTTTGCTACCGCATCGTCAGGCTGCAGATTTTCCAAACTTTTATGCTAAGTTACACTCTTGAAAATGCTTTGCTCTTTAGAAATTTCTTCGACCAGATACCCTAAATCATCTCTCTCAAGTTCAAAGTTTCATAGATCTCTAGGGCAGGGGCAAAATGCCACCAGTCTCTTTGCTAAACTGTAGCAAGAGCCACCTTTATTCCAATTGCCAACAAATTCCTCATCTCCATCTGAGACCACCTCAGCCTGGACTTCATTGTCAATATCACTATTAGCATTTTGGTCAAAATCATTCAACAAGTCTCTCAGAAGTTTCAAACTTTCCCACGTCTTTCTGTCTTCTGAGCCCTCAGTCTCTAGGAAGTTCCAGACTTTTCCACATTTTCCTGTCTTCTTCTGAACCCTCCAAACTGTTCCAGCCTCTGCCTGTTACCCAGTTCCAAAGTTGCTTCCACATTTTTGG
Organism: Piliocolobus tephrosceles; assembly: GCF_002776525.5. NCBI lineage: Eukaryota > Metazoa > Chordata > Mammalia > Primates > Cercopithecidae > Piliocolobus > Piliocolobus tephrosceles. The sequence continues at coordinate 85,801,791 of NC_045435.1, read as the reverse complement.
GTATCCTTATAGCAGCACCCTACACTCTGCAGTATGAATTTAGTGTATTAATCTGTTCTCATGCTGCTATGAAGAAATACCCAGGACTGGGTAATTTATAAAGAAAAGAGGTTTAATTGACTCAGTTCTGCATGGCTGGGGAGGCCTCAGGAAACTTATAATCATGGTGGAAGGGGAAGCAAATACGTCCTTCTTCATATGGCAGCAGATGAGAGAAGTGCTGAGCAAAGGGGAGAAAGCTCCTTATAAAACCTTCAGATCTTATGGGGACTCACTATCATGAGAACAGCATGTGGGTAACTGCCCCCAGATTCAGTTACCTCACACTGGGTGGCTCCCCCAGCATGTGGGGATTAGAATTGAGATTATAATTCAAGATGGTATTTGGATGGGGACAGAGAGCCAGACCATATTAGTGGGGAAGTGGGTGGGGGGAAGCTTCTCTCTTCTGTTTATTTATGTAGGATGATTTGGGATGGCCTTTCTGAGAAGATAACATTTGGGCAGAGAAGAGATGGAAATGAGGAAGCAATCCTGAGATATTCTGGGTAGAAAGGAGTTTGGGGAGGGGAAGAACCGTCCAGAAATATGGTGCAAAAAGTATAAAGGTGCTGAGGCGGGAGCCAGCTTAGTAAGTTGAAGGAATTGCAGAGAGACTATTATGGCTGCAGTGGATGGATGGGATGGGGAGAAGCAGAGATTGTGGTGGACGTTGAGATCAGCAGAGGCTCTAATAAAGGGTTTGGATTTTATTTTGATCTGGGATGCTTTTGGAGAGTTTAGAGCAGAGGAATAACTGAGGTTCAAAAAGTTAAACTTTTCTTTTGGAATCTGAAGTTAATACCCAAACCATTTCCAGTAATTCTTTCATTTCCATACATTTGGGTAAAGTGGAAAAAGTCTGTGTTTCTTGCAATTATACTGTCAGTAACATGCCCCTAGCTTAGAAGTTAGAGAGTTGCAGCAAGTTACTGAGGAAGGGAAGAGCTGATATTTGTAAGTAGAAGGGATAGAAGACCAATAGAGAACTTTTGGAGGCAATACTTGTTTAGCATTTTATAGAATTCAATTATATTTTTCTGACTTAAGTTAAAGTTAGACATAAATCTTTATAAACTTGAGTGTTGTGAGAATGCCTTCCTTTCTTTAATTTCTACAAAAATTTATATCTGAAAATGTTAGAGTGTAAAACTTTGCCTTAACCTTAAGTTCGTAGTAGTAATCAAACCAGCAGATGTTTTACTCACCAAATGAGACTCTGATGTGTTCTTCGGTTAAATGCATATGATGACGTTGAAATTGATGAAGACTCAGACAATTGGAACATCAAGGGGAGTTTCACTTTCTTTGCTAGTATTCTGAAATTTTGGAAAGTCAAGATATTAATGATGAAAATGAAAGGGGAGAATATAATTGCAGAGGTAGATTGTCCAGAGTTCTTGGACAGTAGGTAAATTGACATTTGGAAAATACTTCATTGTACTGATTCATGAAAAGCATATATTTCCTGTTGATTCATAATGATTTGGGAGATATTTTAGTTGTTTCTTTGAGAGCTTATGAACTTTTTTATTTCTTATGTGAGAAACAAAAATAATGAGTTATTCTTCCTTTTCTCTTTTCCTTACTGTCTTCAATTCTTCTTAGTCATAGAATGGATAAATTTGGCAAAGCTTGTAGCAGAGTTTCGGTTTTAAGAAAAGGTGATGGCTGAAGTTCACTGAGCAGAATTCTCATGTGCATCTTATAATGGTGGCATCCCTTATAAATGATAATGTGGTTTTGAAACTACTTAATGGTTGTCAGGGCTGGGGGAAGAGGTTGGGGAGGAGGGTTGACTACAAGAGAGCATGGTGTCACATTTGCATTATCATTATATGTTGTTAAATGTATCCACAGTATGTGTTTAAGATTCCTTCAGTGTCTTCTCATGGCTTGTTAGCTCATTTCTTTTTGTCTCTGAGTAACATGCCATTGAATGGATGTGCCACAGTTGATTTATTCACTCATCTGCTGAAGAATGACATCTTAGATGCTTTTGAGTTTTGGCAGAAAGTATGATAAAGCTGCTGTAAACATCAATTTGTAGTTTTTTTGTGTGGATGTAAGTTTTCAACTCATTTGGGTAAATAAAAGGAATGGATTGCTCAATCATATGGTAACAAGATGTTTAGTTTTGTTAGAAACTGCCAAACTGTCTTCCAGAGTGCCTTTGTACCATTTTGGATTTCCATCAACAGTGAATGAGAGAGTTCTTTTTGCTTTACGTCTTCACCAGCATTTGGTTCGGGTCAGTGTTCTGGTTTTGGCCATTGTGATAAGTCATGTAGTGGTATCTCATTGTTGTTTTCATTTGCAATTGCTTAATCACATAGTGATGTTGAGCATCTTCTCATATTCTTATTTGTCATCCCTGTATCTTTGGTGAAGTGTCTGTTTAGATGTTTTGCTTATTTTTTAATTGGGCTCTTTTCTTTTCTTCTTTTCTTCTTTTTTCTTTTTGAAACAGAGTCTCGTTCTGTTGCCCAGGCTGGAGTGCACTGGTGTGATCTCTGCTCACTGCAATCTCTGCCTCTTAGGTTCAAGTGATACTCCTGCCTTAGCCTCCTAAGTAGTTGGGATTACAGGCATGCAATTTTTTTGTATTTTTAGTAGAGATGGGGTTTCACCATGTTGCTCAGGCTGGTCTCGAATTCCTGACCTCATGATCCACCTGCGCCTGGCCTCTTTTTTTTTTTTTTTGAGATGGAGTCTCGCTCTGTCACCCAGGCTGGAGTGCAATGGCACCATCTCAGCTCACTGCAACCTCCACCTCCTGGGTTCAAGTGATTCTCCTGCCTCAACCTGCTGAGTAGCTGGGATTACAGGCGCATGCCACCATGCCTGGCTAGTTTTTGTATTTTTAGTAGAGATGGTGGGGTTTCACCATGTTGGTCAGGCTGGTCTCAAACTCCTAACCTCATGATCTGCCCACCTCAACCTCCCAAAGTGCTGGGATTACAAGTGTGAGCCACCGCACCTGGCTGGGCTGTTTGTTTTCTTGTTGAGTTTTAAGAGTTCTTTGTATATTTTGGATAACATTCCTTTATCAGATAGGTCTTTTGTAAATATTTTCTCCCAGTTTGTGGCTTGTCATTTTATTTTCTTAATGTTGCCTTTCACAGAGGAGTTTTTAATTTTAATGAAGCTCTGTGTATTTCTTCCATGGATCATGCTTTTGGTGTTGTAGTTAAAAAGTCATTGCTGTACTCAAGATTACTTAGATTTTCTCCTATGTTATCTTGTTGGAGTTTTGTAGTTTTGCATTTTACGTTAAGGTCTATGATCCATTTTGAGTTTATTTTTGTGACTAGAGTAATATCTGTGCATAGATTCATTTTTTTGCATATGGATGTCCAGTTGTTCCAGCACCATTTGTTGAAAACTCTTTTTTGTCCATTTTGCTACTTTTGCTCCTTTGTCAAATATCAGTTGATTGTATTTATGTGGGTCTATTTCTGGATTCTCATATTAAGTTCTCTAGTTGCCTAATCTTTCACCAATATCATACTGTCTTGATTACTTTAGCTTTATAGTGTTCTCATTGCTTTTGAGGAGAGGCTCTTTGAAGAGACTCTGCCATACCTCCTGATGTCATTTTCTGTTATGTTTCTTAAAATACTGTAAAATGTCACATTGGTAAGTTATTATCATTTTTCAAAAAGGAGAAACTGAGACACAAGGTATAAAATGAGTTCATGAAATTTATTTTTTCAGCTATTGTTCTAAATAGGAGCAAGGCTCATCTCTTTTGTTGTTTGTTATGTTTTCAGGTGAAAAAAGTTGATTTTTTTCATAGCTTTGTTATTTTAAAAGTTAATACGGGGGACAAACTCTCAGTAATAACCTCTCAATTAATTTAGCTATCATCAGCAATCTCTTCTTTATCTTCCTTCTTTAAATACAACTCTTGGCTTCCTCTCCTACCCATTGGAACTGCTTCCTTTTAAACCCAAATAAAGAAACTATAGCAAAGCTCTGAAAATAGTACATTGAAATTGAGAAAAGTTGACAGTAAAATTTTCTTTCTCTGGAAATTGTTTTTTATTGTGTAATTGAAACTATTATTAGTATTGTTGAATGTGAATGCTGAAAGGAAATAAATCAAGAAGGTGATCTGCACTAGCAAGGATGTTGACTTTAGCAGCTGGAAGGCAAATAAATGAGAGTAGTGTAGTATACTGCATGGGAGATTGGATGAGACTGTGAAACAAAGTCTGGGCTATACTCCCTATCTGCCTTGAAAAAAGTGATACAATTTTAGCATTTCTCTGCCCCCAACACCTTTATGTAGGAATTTTTGTGCTCATGAATTACATGTCCTCTGAGGTCTTTTCTAATTGCATTTTACTCAGTTGAAAGGCTTTTTATGCCTTGTAATGAAAATTAGAAATGTTTTATTCACCATATGACTGTACCTTTTGGAGTAAGCTACTATGACAACTCTAGATCCTAATAAAGCCACAATGGGTGATTTAAGGAAAGATGTGCATTTATCTATTTTTTTCAAAAAATACTATTGTGTCTCTTATTGAACATGACGTTGTGATTTTAATATCCTTTTATGCTTTGTTTTAGGTTGGTACAGAGGAGTTTCAACAAAGAAGCCAAATGTGAAGGTAATGAAAAGTTTATTATTACCTTTTCTAATGTAGGAAGGAAATACCTTGTACGTTTGTTTGGTATAACAACTGTTAGTGGTTCATCTTTTAATCTTTTACAATAGCCATAATGATTCTTTCCTTTACAAAACTGCAGAAAACTCTTCTCTGTCTCAGCATATTAAAATGTTTCTTCTAAAAGGACAGGAAATGCAAATATGGTCATAGCTCCAAAGCTTATCTTGAAAGAGCCTATTCAGGATTTTAAATATTTTTTCCTTAAGGTATTTGACAAAAAGTAAATTGACTTATTCACAGGCCTAGTCCTGTGGAACCATATAATTAGATGAATTGTTTCTAAAATGCACAATGGAAAATATTTTCAAATAATCCAATTAGATATTTCTCTAATCATAATTTATTGAAATATGAATTTAAGCAAGGTATTAGTGTAGAATACTAATTTTATGTACTAGATTTTATATTTATTACAATTAATATTGATGAAACAAAATATAGTTTAATTAGCAGTTATAATGCAGTTAGAAATAATCTTTCCCAGTAATGTATTTGCAAACACTTCTTTCCGCATATTTTTTCATGTAATTAATATTATCATTTTTTCTTGTATGTTTCTGTAGCATAATGTTTGATGCAGTATGCTTTTCTTTATATAGAAAAATACCAAAATTATCACGTTTTCATTCAAAAAGAAAATTGTTTGAGTTCTAATAATCAGTTTTGCCAGTAAAATCATTCAGTTTGATTAATTTTAAGGTAATGATTATAAGGAAATAATATCTTTATATTTTAATGCCTCCTAGCTATGGTTTCTCATTCTTGGCACTGTTGACATTTTGGGCCAGGTGATTCTTTATTGTGGGAGACAGTCTTGTGCAATGTGAGATGTTTAGCAGAGTATATGGCTTCTACCTACTAGATGCTAGCAACCCTCTGTCCCTTAGTATGACAGCAAAAGAGGATGTCAGACATTGCTGAATTTGTCTTGGGGACAAAATGACCCCTGGTTGAGAACCACTGCTTATAGGTAATTTTTCTTATACTTCTATTTTGAAATACATTCATGAATACTTCTGTGGGAATATTTTCTACTTGTGGTTTATTTTTTAAATTTTGATTTAAAATTGTTGAAAAGTTAGAACTGGAATAAATGAGGAATGTTATAAATGAATATTTGTTTTTTGTGATATTGCATGCTATTGATTTATTTTTAGTAATATTTGTGATCTTGGCTACCTCCCACTACTTTATTTCCAATACTAGTGTTCGGGATCAGTGTGTAGACTGTGCTCATTAAAATTATTGTATGTTTGTGATTAAAGTATCAGATTGATGCAAAGTTTGTGGCTTGAAAACATTATTGAGACAGGAATGATGATACCCTTAAAATATTAAACATAACTGTTTTGATTATATCTTCCTGTGCAACAAAGTACTCCAAAATTTAGTGGATTAAACTGATAAACATTTTATCTCTCATGCTTTTGTGGCTTGACTGGGTCAGCTGGGTAGCTAGTTATTCTGGGATGTGTGAGGTTACCTGTGGCAACAGTCAGCTGTGGGGTCAGTGTCTAAGACATTCTGGTAGGAATGTCCAAGAGAGTTTACTGATATGTCTGGCATCTTGGCAGGGTTGGCTAGAAGACTGTCTTCAGCTAGACCACCAAGATAACCAGGCATCTCTGTGTAGTCTCAGGGTTTCCCTATTTCCATGTGCCTTCACATGGTTTCTCCAGCAAGTAATTAGAGTTTTATTTTAGAGTTTAGGAAAAGTACTTGGAACCCCATACTTAACTTCTTAATTCTCTTTCTTAGTTTTTGGACTCTATGGGAGAGGCCATTTTGTGATTACTCTTAGCAGTGTTTTGGCAAGCTAAACAAAATGAGGAACGTAACTCACACTACTCCAAAGAATGTTAGAGCTCTTTTTATCTGATCAGACTCCTTTAATTTTATACTCTGTATTCAGAGATTGCATATTTTGGTAATATCTCTATTCTAGAATCTTAGGTTATTACAGCATTTATTAGCAACCTGTATGTATATATCTCTTAATAGCTTGTATTTGTATTCTTAAACTTAAAAAAGTATAGAAAGACAGTATTAGTAACTGAATTTCATCCTGTGTCAGTGATATTTTATGGAACCAGTTATTTAGTGTTTTTAAAATATAATCATTTAGGGATACCACATAATTAAAATGATACAAAAATAAATGCATTTCTATATATTCTTTATTTGTGCTAATATTGTGGTCCTACTATACTTGATCTTAGCCAAAAGGCTAAGAAGTGATCTTATTTCAGTCATAATAAGTAAAATTTTCTATAGGTTTTTCATAGCTATTAGTGGTTAAAGGAAAAAATAAACATGACTTACTAAAGTTTGTCTTTCGTCATGTATGATTTATGCTAATAAGTAAAACACAAAATAGCTCAAATAAAATAATATCTGAACTAGACAGTGAATATCGTTATTTATTTATTTGTGAGTGAATGAATGAGATTGAGTCTCTCTGTCATCCAGGCTGGAGTCCAATAGCATGATTATAGCTCACTATATTCTTGAACTCCTGGGCTCAGGCTACCGTCCTCCCTCAGCCTCCTGAGTAGGTGGGACTACAGGTGCATAGCACCATACCCAGCTAATTTTTTTTTCACACTTTTTATAGAGACGGGGTATCTGTATGTGCCCAGGTTGGTCTCGAACTCTGGAGCTCAATCGATGCTTCTGCCTCAGCTTCCCAAAGTGCTGGGATTACAGACGTGAGCCACTGTGCCTGGCCAGCACTTAGATATATTAGTAAATGATGAAACAGTTCTTCCTATAAAAGTTTTTAAAAATTTGCAAAGCTTAATCTTTTTGTTGCCTATATTATTTTATAGTAAAACATTTAGAAGGAAAAACTGGGGTGATTATAAAATACCCTTTCTGTTATGACTACATATTAAAATTTTGCAGTTAAAGAGAAGCATGGTAGGCAAGAAGTGTAACTAAATTTTATACTAGATGATTTTCAGAATGTAGTTTATTGTCTTTTCATTTTTTGAGGACTTTGTTTTTGTTTTTCTGCATACACTTCTACAGTAGAACTTACTTTAGTTTTATAATTTTAGAGACCAAAGCAAGGTTTTGAGACATAGTGTTCTGTTCCACTGCTGAAATGCCATGATATGTATTTGTTAGAGTCATCAAAATATTAACTTTCTGGCCAGGCACGGTAGCTCTCGCCTATAATCCCAGCACCTTGGGAGGCCCAGGCAGGTGGATCACTTGAGGCTAGGAGTTCGAGATCAGCCTGGCCAACAGGGAGAAATGCTGTCTCTACTAAAAGTACAAAAATTAGCCTGGCTTGGTGGTGCACTCCTGTAATCCCAGCTACTCGGGAGGCTGAGGCAAGAGAATCGCTTGAACTTGGGAGGTGGGGGTTGCAGTGAACTGAGATCTCGTGAACAACAAGGGAAGACTCTGTCTCAAAAACAAACAAAAACAACAACAAAAAAACCAAACAAAAAAACTTAAGAGTATACACGAAGAATTAAAGAATAAGAAATAAAATTGAGAAAAAAGGACAACAGATATTGATTTTAATTTTGTGCTTTTTATAAAATATATGCTCAAGAGGAATAATGAAATTCAGTGCAGTTTATATTTACTTCCATTTTGTGATTTCAGGATCAGCTTTTATACAATAATTGTGAACAGGATGTGTAGTATTCTGTGAGATAGGAACAGGGCCTTATGGAATGTTTTGCACAACCAAAAAATTGCAAGATATGTTTGTGGAATAGTAAATGTTTTAAGCTGGATAAGGCATAGTGCAGGAGAAAGTGATGGATGGTAAGGCAGGAAAGGTA
>NC_045435.1:85722589-85793263 GCF_002776525.5 Piliocolobus tephrosceles | reverse complement strand
GTTTATGCTTTGGCAACAGGGAATCTGTCGTTCAACAGGGATGTGGATCCATTACTGTCATACAGTATAACTAGAAGATAGGGTTTATCAGAAAAACAAAAGGTAAATATTGAAGGTGTTTACCATCAAGAGAATCGCTTAAACTCGGGAGGCAGAGATTCAAGCGATTGAACCTCCTTGAATATTTAAGGTAAATATTGAAGTATTTATGGATAATTTCTGAAATTTTCTCTAAAATACTATAATGGGTAAAATGTGTATAGATTGATGAGTTAAGATTGGCAAAATGTTAATAATTGTTGAAGGTGAGTGATGGATTTGTGGAGATTCCTTATACTGTTGTCTAATTTTGTCTGTATTTGAAATGGGTATTATGTTATTCCTTATCTCATGGAATTGTAATGAGGAATCAAGGAGTTGATATGAAGCCTTTATTGCAGTGCCTAGCACATAAGAACATGATAATTCTTTCTCACTATCATCTTTTACTATTAAAGAATAGCACTGCAAATGAGACTGCAAAGACTGCTAACTTGGAGGACAGAGAAAGAGGAACTGGCAAAAAAAGACTAATAGAGGTCATAGTTGGCCAAGGAGAACATTTTTTAAAAACAGGGGCAATTAATGGTTTCAGGTACTGTGGAGTAGCATGAGTACTGAATAGTGGCATATAGTTGTACTCACAGCTATGAATTATTACAGTGAAAGAATAGAAAGAAAAATCAGCAAAGGGGAAAAGGTGTTGGGGCAACAGTCTGTGATGAATTATCTTTTGATGTGGTGTTGGGTTCAGGTTACCAGTATTTTGTTGAGGATTTTGGTCTGTATTCAGGGATATTGGCCTATAGTTTTCTCTTTTTGTAGTGTCCTTGAAAGATTTTGGTTCTAGGATGATACTGGTTTAGTAGAATGAGTTAAGGAAGGGTCCCTCTTTGTTGATGTTTTGAAATAATTTCAGTAAGATTGGTGGCAGCTCTTCTTTGTACATCTAATAGAATTTGGCTGTGAATCTGTCTATCCAGGACTTGCTTTGGTTGGTAGGTTTTTTATTACTGATTCAGTTTTTGAACTTGATATTGGTCTGTTCAGGGTTTCAATTTCTTCCTGATGTAATCTTGGAAGCTTGTGTGTTTCCAGGAATTTATCAATTTCCTCTAGATTTTCTAGTTTCCAGTTTCCTGTATATCTTCTATGTGTTCCTAATGGTGTTTGAGGATCTTTCGTATTTCTGTGGGATTGGCTATAATGTCACCTTTGTCATTTCTGTTTGTACATATTTGGATCTTTTCTCTTTTTTCTTTCTTAATCTACCTAGCAGTCCATCAATCTTGTTGATTCTTTGTGTGGATTTTGGAGTCTCAATTTTGTTCAGTTCTGCTCTGACTTTAGTTATTTGTTTTCTTCTGCTATCTTTGAGGTTTCTTTTTTCTTGTTTTTCTAGTTCCTTCAGGTGTAATTGCTAATTTTTTTCCTAACTTTTTGAGGTAGGTATTTAGCGTTATAAACTTGCCTATTAACTCTGCTTTTGCTTCATCCCAGAGGTTTTGGTATATTGTGTCTGTTCTCATTTATTTTAAATAATTTTTTGATTTCTGCCTTACTTTTGTTGTTTATCCAACATTCATTCAGGAACAAGTTTTTAAATTTCCATGTAATTATGTGGTTTTGAGCAATCTTCTTGGTATTGATTCCTGTTTTATTCCATTGTTACCTAAGAGAATAGTTGGTATGACTTCCATTTTTTTAAATTTATTGAAACTTGCTTTATGGTTGAGAGCATGTGGTCAATCTTGGAATATGTCCTGATTGCATTAACTTCTGTAGATGAGAAGAATGTGAGAATATCCTGTGGTTGATGGGTGAAGTATTCTGTACCTGTCTGTTAGATCTGACTAGTCAAGTGTTGAGTTTAAATCCAGATGTTCTTTGTTAGTTTTCTGTCTCAGTGATCTAATGCTGTCAGTGGGATATTGAAATCCCCCACTATGGCTGAGTGCAGTGGCTTATGTCTATAATTCTAGCACTTTGGGAGGCTGAGGTGGGCAGATCATTTGTGGCCAGGAGTTCAAGACTAGCCTGGCCAACATGGTAAAACCCTATCTCTAGTAAAAACACAAAAATCAACCGGGCATGGTAGTGCATACCTGTAGTCCTAATTACTCAGGAGGCTGAGGCAGGAGAATTGCTTGAACCCAGAGGCAGAGGTTGCAGTGAGCCGAGATTGTGCCACTGCACTCCAGTCTGGGTGACAGAACGAGACTCCATTTCCAAAAAAAAAAAAAAAAAAGTCCCTGACGGTTATTGTGAGGTTGTCTAAGTCTTTTCATAGGTCTAGAGGTACTTGTTTTAGGAATCTGTGCATTCCAAGATTGGGTGCATATGTATTTAGGATAGTTAAGTCTTGTTGAATTCAACTCTTCATCATTATATCATGCTCTTCTTTGTCCTTTTTTTAATTGTTGTTGGTTTAAAGTCTGTTTTATCTGATATAAGAATAGTAACCCCTGATCTTTTTTGTTTTTTTATTTGCATAGTAGATCTGTCTTCAGCCCTTTACCTTGAGCCTATGGGTGTTGTCACATCTGAGATGGATCTCCTGAAGATGGCAGACAGATGGGTCTTTTTGTTGTTGTTGTTCAACTTGCTACTCTTTCCTAATTGAGTGTTTAGACTATTTACATTCAACATTTATACTGATATGTGATGTTTTGATCCTATCGTGAAGTTGTTAGCTGGCTGCTTTTTAGTTTCTAATGTGTAGTTGCTTTATAGGCTATGTACTTAAGTGTGATTGTGTGACAGCAGGTATCGTTCTTTTTGTTTCCATGTTTAGAACTCTTAAGGATCTCCTGTAAGCCTGGACTAGTGGTAACAAATTTCCTTAGTGATTGCTTGTCTGGGAAAGATTTTGGTTCCCCTTTGCTAATGAAGCTTAGTTGACAGGATATGAAATTCTTGGTTGGAATTTCTTTTCTTTAAGAATGCCTAAAATAGGCCCCCAGTCTCTCCTGTTCATAAGTTTTCTGTTGAGAAGTCCACTGTGATCTTGATGGGGTTCTCCATTGTATGTGGTCTGATGTTTTTCTCTAGCTTCCTTCCAGATTTTTTCTTTAGCACTGCTCTTGTTCAGTCTTGTGGACTATATGCCTTGGTGATTTTCATTTTATATTGCACCTCACAAGTGTTCCCTAGAATTCTTGTGTCTAGATGTCTTCTTCGCTAGTAAGATTAGGGAAATTTTCTTTAACTATTTCCTCAAATGTGTTTTCCAGCTTGTTTACCTTTTCTCCTTCTTTCTCAGGAATGCCAGTAATTGATAGATTTGGTTGCTTTACATAATCCCATATTTGTTGAAGACTTTGTTCATATTTAAAAAGTTCTTTTTTCTTTATTTTTGTCTGGATGAGCTCAAAAACCTTTTTTTTTTCTTTCTTGAGACGGGGTCTTTTTCTGTCACCCAGACTAAACTACAGTGGTGTGATCATGGTTCACTGCAACTTTGACCTCTCAAGCTCAAGTGGCCCTTCTACTTTAGGCTCCTGAGAAGCTGGGACCACAGGCACATGCCATCATGCCTGGCTAATTTAAAAATTTTTTGTACAGACAGGGTGTTGCCACATTGCTAGAGCTGGTCTTGAATTCCTGGGCTCAAGCAGTCTTCCTTCCTCAGCCTCCCAAAGTGCTGGGATTACAGGTGGGAACCACCATGCCTGGCCAAAAAGCATGTGTGTATATATATATCAAATATATATATATATATATATTTGCTTTATTTATTTACTTATTATTTTGAGACAGGATCTCTCTGTGTCACCCAGGTTGGAGTGCAGTGGCCAGATCACAGTTCACTGTAGCCTTGACCTCCTAGGCCTTAGTGATCTACCACCTCAACGTCCTGAGTAGCTGGGACTACAGGCACATGCCACCATGCCTGGGATACAGTAATTAAACAGGCACAGGAATTGATAAAAAATATCAGTGAAGACTAGAGTATTCAAAATCAGAGTAAATGCTATTGAGAAAATCAGATACACTTTTGGAAAACGTAAAAATTAGATGCCTTTCTCACAACTTGCAGAAAAACAAATTCCAGAAGGATACAATTAAAAGCATACTTTTCAGCTGGGTATGGTGACTCATGCCTGTAATCTCAGCACTTTGGGAGTCCAAAGTGGTGGGATCACTTGAGCATAGGACTTTGAGACCAGCCTGGGCAACATAGCGAAACCTCATCTTTAAAAAACCAATATTTAAGCTCTGACCTTCTTTCTTCTGCTTGGTTCAGTCTACCAATAAAGCTTTCAATTGTATTTTGAAATTCTTTGAGTTTTGAATTCTAGAAGCTCTGACTGATTTCCTTTTAAGATGTTTATCTCTTCAGTCATTGTGTGGATTGCTTTAGAAGGTTCTTTGTGTCGGCTGGACGCAGTGGCTCACGCCTGTAATCCCAGCACTTTGGGAGGCCGAGGCAGGCGGATCACCTGAGCTCAGGAGTTTGAGACCAGCTGGCCAACATGGCAAAACCCCGTCTCTACTGAAAATACAAAAATTATCCGGGCATGGTGGCACGCGCCTGTAGTCCCAGCCACTAGGAAGGCTAAGGCACGAGGATCGCTTGAACCCAGGAGGTGGCGGTTGCAGTGAGCCAAGATTGTGTCACTGCACTCCAGCCCCGGCGACAGAGTGAGACTCCGTCTCCAAAAAAAAAAAAAAAGTTTCTTTGTGTTGATTTTTAACCTCATTTTGGATCTTGTTGAGCTTCCTTACAGTCCATGCTTTGAATTCTTTATCTGTCATTTCTGAGTCTCCATTTTGGTTAGGAACCATTGTTGGAGGGGTTGTGCAATTCTTTGATGGTGTCACTATATTCATATTTTTCATGGTGTCAGAATTCTTGCTCTGGTTCTTTCTCATCTGGAGACACTGGCACTTTTAATTTTAAAAATTATTTTTGTGTGAATAGGATTTTTTCTTTTTCTTTCTTTCCCTATGATATTGTTTTGTTTATTTGTTTTCCCTCTCTCCTTCTCCTTAGGATATGCAGTAGTAGAGCATGCTGGGTAGGGACTTTGGCTTTGCTTCTGTAGCCCTATGCACACACTTTGGCAGGTTTTATATTCAGCTGTGCAGTTCAACCTACAAGCCAATAGATGGCACTTATAGGTAAAAGCCACCTGTGGCCAATGGGGCTGAATATGTACTTGGTCCTTGTTTACTGGCAGAAGGCTCTGTTGCTTCAGGCAGTGGACTGATTCATGAAATACACAGTGGTCTGAGCTCCCTGCTCAGCCCCAGGGAAGTGGGGGCCATGATGGGCAGAGTGGACCATGCAAATCTGCCTGTAGGTCCTCTAGTACTGACACAAGCACCAGCACTGAGGGAGAATATAGTAGGTGGCCATCAAGCACTCAGAGAGTGCCTAGGTGTGGAGATGGGAAACCTCCTTGGCCCCAAATTCTCTGCCTATGAATGGTGGGATTAAGGGTGGCCTAAATTCCTAATTCAGCATATTGGGTACTCTAGACGCCTGGAGATCTGCCTGGGCATGTAGCGGGGAAGGGCCCCTTTGCACCAGGATTTATATACAAGAGGGGTGGGGCAACTCAGGCTGCCGAACAAGGCAAGCAGGTGCTCTGAATGCCTGGAGATCTGCTTGGGTGTAGCAGAGAGAGCTTCCCTGCACCAGGATCTCTGTGCAGTAAGGGTGGGGCAGCTCAGGTGGCTGATCCAGATGAGCTAAAACTCCAAATGCCTGGAGATCTACCTGGGCGTGGAGTGGAGAGGGTCTTGCTGCACCATGGTCAATGACCATAAAGGATGGGATGGCACAGGCTGCTGGTCTAGGCATGCAGATGCCCCATATGCCTGAATTTCTGCTTGGGGGTGGAATGGAGAGGACTCTGCTACATCTTGATCTCAGGGAAGCAGACTGGGGCATCCAGCAATGGCACATGCAGACTGGTTCCAGGTCACCAAGCTGGCCCTGGCTGCCAGTCTCATTGCCCTGGAGAAACCGCAGTTGTAGCAATTCTCCCACCACAGGCTTATGACAGGGTAAAGCACACTTCGAGCACCTACTGTTAATGTACTTTCCACAGTTCTGGCTGTGGAGGCCTCTACCCTACTTCAGAACAGGTACTCCGATCTCTGGTTCAACACTAAAAATGCCTATATGGTCATGCTGCCAGGTTGCCAAAGAATGGCTTTGTATACACCTGGATTAAAAATGACATTCTGCTCTTGGGCCTGGGCCTGGAAAACTGTATGCATCTTTTCCTGGTGTCTTTTTCTCACAGTATCTCCAAGCCTCTCCCCAGTTTAACTCCAGTGCTTGGGAGAAGCAGAGTACTTTCCCTTGGCCTGACTTGCTTAGATCCCCAGTGGAAAGTTAAGTTACAGAGGGAAATTTTCTGCCTCTTGCACATACTAGGGCTTCACTCACTTTTATCAGCTGGACACTGTCACAGGAGTTGTTTGCTAGTATTTTCCTCCCTGGGATCTGAGGTTTCTTCACAATTCTGGTGGATTTGTATTTTCCTTCTTGAATTAAAGCTCAGAGAGTTGATCTTTATGCATGATCTCGCTGTTTCCAAATGGCTAAGGCATGCTAAAAGCCTCCAATCTGCCAATTTCTGAATTCTTCATTCTAAATACTAGTCCTTCTTTCAATATACATAACCTGCGTTTTTGTTTTCTTAATGTTGTGTTTTGAGGAGTAGATATTAACTTCAAGGAAGTCCAATTTGTCATTTTAAACTTTTTGTTTATTGTCGAGGTTTCTTATGTTTTGTCTTTATTATGGTTGTCTAACTTCTCATCTTCTGGTTTTGGTCAGTTTATATTTTAAGAAATCTGTCCACTTTACATTTTTGAATTTGTTTTAGTTAATCATACTGTTATTTTTTAATGCATGTGAGGTATTTAGTGATAATCCTCATTTATTTCAGATTTTAGGAATTTTTGTCCTTTCTTTTTCTTGATCAAGTCTAACTAGGTTTTTGTTGCATTTGTCGATGTTTTCAAAAATCAACTTTTAACTTTCTGATTTTTTTCTGTTATTTAACATATATCTGCTCTTATCCTATTCGTTTTACTGACTTAGGATTTATTCACTTTTATTTTTAAAAGGTATTTTTATTGGATATACAATTCTAGGTGAAAATTTAAACACATCAATTTATTGTCTCCTGGCTTTACAGTATTTCTTTTTTGAAAATTGATATATCATAGTTGTACATATTTATGGGATACATGTGATGTTTTGGTACTTACATACAATGTGTAATGATCAAAACCAGGGTAATTGGGATATATCCATCATCTCAAACATTCGTATTTCCTTTCTGTTAGAAACATTACAGTTTTTCTCTTCTGGCTGTTTTGAAATAGACAATAAATTATGAACTGTAATTTCCCTACTGTACTATCGCATACTAGAACTTATTCCTTTTAACTGTATTTTAGTACCTATTAATCAACTTCTTTTCATTGTCTTCTCCCCCTTCCCTTCCAGCTTCTGGTAACCATCATTCTACTCTCTCTCTTCATGAGATCCACTTATTTAGCTCCCACATAAGAGTAAGAACATATGATATTTTTCTTCCTGTGACTGTTTTTTTCTTTAAAATTACGGATTTAGAGGGATACGTGTACAGGTTGTTACATGGGTATATTGTGTAATGAGGGATGGGGTTTGCGCTTCTAGCAAACCCATCATCCAAATAATGAACATAGTACCCAAGAGGTAGTTTTTCAATTTTTGCCTCTCTCCCTCCTTCCCACTTCTTGGAGTCCCCAGTGTCCACTGTTTTCCATCTTTATGTTACGTGTACTCATTGATTAGCTCCTACTTCTAAGTGAGAACTTGTGGTATTTGTTTTTCTGTTTCTGTGTTATTTCATTTCAGATAATGGCCTCAGCTGCATCCATGTTGCTGCAAAGAACATGATTTCATTCTGTTTCATGGCTGCCTGGTATTTCCTGTTTTATATATAACCACATTTTCTTTATCCAGTCTACTGTTGATGGATACTTGGGTTGATTCCATGACTTTGCTATTGTGATTAGTTCTGTGATAGACATATGTGTGCAGTTATCTTTTCGATAAAACAGTTACTTTTCCTTTAGGTAGATACCCAGTAGTGGGATTGCTGGGTTGAATGGTAGTTCTATTTTTATTTTTATTTTTTGAGAAGTCTCCAAATTGCTTTCCACAGGGGCTGAACTAATTTACATTCCCATCAAAAGTTTGTAAGTGTTCCCCTTTCTCTGCATCCTTGAGAACATCTGTTATTATTTGACTTTTTAGTAATAGCCATTCTGACTGGTATGAGGTGGTATCTCTTTGTGGTTTTAATTTGCTTTTCCCTGATGAATAGTGATATTGAGCATTTTTTTTCTTGTATGTTGGCTGCTTTTGTGTCTTCTTTTGAGACTTGTCTATTCATGTCCTCTGCTTACTTTTTAATGGGGATATTTGTAATTTTCTTGTTGATTTAATAAGTTCCTTATAGATTCCAGATAGTAGTCCTTTGTCAGATGCATAGTTTGCAAATATTCTCTCCCACTCTGTAGATTGTGTGTTGACTCTTGATTGCTTCTTTTGTTGTGTAGAAGCTATTTAGTTTAATTAAACCCCATTTGTCTATTTTTGTTTTTTTCATATTTGCTTCCAAAATCTTAGTTATTATAATTATTCGCCTAGGCTAGTTTGTAGAAGTTGTTTCTTTTTTCTTTTCTTTTTTTTTTTGAGACGGAGTCTCGCTCTGTCTCCCAGGCTGGAGTGCAGTGGCGCGATCTCTGCTCTCACTGCAAGCTCCGCCTCCCGGGTTCACACTGTTCTCCTGCCTCAGCCTCCCGAGTAGCTGGGACTACAGGCGCCTGCCACCACGCCCGGCTAATTTTTTGTATTTTTAGTAGAGACAGGATTTCAGCGAGTTAGCCAGGATGGTCTCGATCTCCTGACCTTGTGATCCACCTGCCTTGGCCTCCCAAAGTGCTGGGATTACAGGCGTGAGTTACCGCGCCCGGCCGAAGTTGTTTCTTTTACTTCCCTCCCTTCCCCTTCCCTTCTCTCCCCTCCCCCCCCTTCATCTTTTTTTTTTTTTTTTATTTTGGCAAACAGGGTCTTGCTCTGTCATCCAGGCTGGAGTACAGTATTGCGATCATAGCTCATTGAAGCCTTGAACTCCTGGGTTCAAGGATCCTTCTGCCTCAGCTTTCAAAAGAATTGCTTGAACTACAGATGAGCACCATCACCCCAGCTGTTTTTTTTTTTTTTCCCCCTCATTTCACTGTATTGCCCAGTCTGGTCTTGAGCTCCCGACCTCAAACATTCCTCTTTGTTTTGGCCTCTTGGTGTGCTGAGATTACAGATGTGAGTCACTGTGCTGGGCTTTTCCTATGTTTTCTTCTAGGATTGCTGTAGTTTCAGGTCTTACATTTAAGTTGTTAGTCCATATTGAGTTAACTTTTGTAAATGATGAGAGAGATCTATTCAGTATCATTCTTCTGCTTAGGGCTAGCCAGTTTTCCTAGCACCATTTATTGAATAGGGTGTTCTCTCCCCGTTATTTACTTTTCTCAACTTTGTCAAAGATCAGTTAATTGTAGGTATGTGGCTTTTATTTCTGGGTTTTCTATGTTTCATTAATGTATGTGTCTGTTTTTGTACCATTACCATGCTGTTTCATTACTATAGCCTTGTAGTATAGTTTGAAGTAATGTGATGCTCCTGGGTTTGTTCTTTTTGCTTTGGACTACTTTGGCTATTCAGGTGCTTTTTTGGTTTTAAAAATAATTTTTCAATTATTTTTTCTAATTCTGTGTAAAGTGATATTGGTAATTTGATAGTAATTGTGCTGATTCTGTAGATTATTTTGGGCGGCATGGTCATTTTAATGATACAGATCTTTGAATTAGTATTGAATGTTTTTCCATTTGTTTGTGTCATCTATGATTACTTTCATTAGTGTTTTATAGTTCTCCTTGTAGAGATCCATCACCTCCTTGGTTAAATGTATTCCTAGGTGTTTTATTTTATTTTATTTATTTTTGTGGCAGTTGTAAATGGGATTGAGTTCTTGATTTGGTTCTCAGCTTGAATGCTGTTGGAGTATAGACATGACATTGTTTTTTGTACGTTGATTTTTGTATGCTGAAACTTTACTGAAGTAATTTATCAGGACTAGGAGACTTCTGGAGGAATCTTTAGAATTTTTTAGGGATAGGGTCACGTAATAAGTGAACAGGTAATTTGACTTCTTTTCCTATTTGGATGCCATTTATTTATTTATTTATTTATTTATTCATTCATTCCCTTCAACTTTTAAGTCCAGGGATGCATGTGCAGGATGTGGCGGTTTTTTACATAGCTAAACATGTGCCATGGTGGTTGGCTGCACGGATCATTCCATTACCTATGTATTAAGCCTAGCATCCATTAGCTATTCTTCTGATGCTCTCCCTCCCCTTACCCGCCTGCCAACCGACAGGCCTCAGTGTGTGTTGGTTCCCCCCATGTGTCCGTGTGTCCTTATCATTCATCTTCCACTTTTAAGTGAGAACATGCAGTGTTTGATTTTCTGTTCCTGTGTTAATTTGCTGAAGATAACGGCTTCCAACTCCATCCACGTCCCTGCAAAGGACGTGATCTCATTCCTTTTTATGGCTGCATAATATTCCACAGTGTACATGTATCACATTTTTAAAAATCCAGTCTGTCACTAATGGGCATTTAGGTTGATTCCATGTCTTTGCTATTGTGAATAGTGCTGCAACGAACATGTGTGGTTGTATTTTTATAATAGAATGATTTATATTACTTTGGGTATATACCCAGTAATGGGATTGCTGGGTCAAATAGTATTTCTGCCTCTGGGTCTTTGAGGAATCACCACACTGTCTTCCACAATGGTTAAACTAATTTACACTCCCACTAACAGTATAAAAATGTTACCTTTTCTCCTCAACCTTGTCAGCATCTGTTGTTTTTTGATTTTTTAATAATAGCCGTTTTGATTGGCAACAGATGGTATCTCATTGTCCTTTGGATTTTGCATATCTCTAGTGATCAGTGATGTTGGGCTTTTTTTTTTTTTCCATATGTTTGTTGGCCACATGTATGTCTTCTTTTGAGAAGTTTTTGTTCATGTTGCTTGCCTACTTTTTAATGGGTTTTTTTTCCTTGTAAATTTGTTTAATTTCCATGTGAACTCTGAATATTAGACCTTTTTTTCAGATGGATAGATTACAAAAATTCTGTAGGTTGTTTATTCTGATGATAGTTCCTTTTGCTGTGATGGCCTTTTCTTTCTTTCTCTCACCTGGTTGCTTTAGCTAAAAATTCCAGTAGTATGTTGAATAAAGTGGTGTGGGGGGACATTCTTGCCTTGTTCCAGTTCTTAGGAGGCATGCTTTCAACTTTTGTCTATTATGATGTTGGCTGTGGGTTTGTCATCTATGGCCCTTACTATTTTGAGGTATGTTCCTGTGATGCCTAGATTGTTGAGGGTTTTTATCATGAGGGATGTTGAATTTTATTGAATGATTTTTCTGCATCTATTTGAGATGATCATATGTTTTCTAAAAAAAATTTATGTG
The DNA here is from genome assembly GCF_002776525.5 of Piliocolobus tephrosceles. Lineage (NCBI taxonomy): Eukaryota > Metazoa > Chordata > Mammalia > Primates > Cercopithecidae > Piliocolobus > Piliocolobus tephrosceles. Next base: position 85,781,662 of record NC_045435.1, on the reverse strand, counting down.
GTAAACCACATTTATTGATTTGCATATGTTTAATCATCCTTGCATCATAGGAATCAAACCCTTTTGAGAGTGATGAATTATCTTTTGATGCACTGCTGGATTCAGTTTACTAGTATTTTGTTGAGGATTTTTGCATCTATGTTTATCAGGGATATTGGCCTATAGTTTTCTATTTTTGTTGTGTCCTTGCCAGCTTTTCCTTCTAGGATGATAATGATTTAGTAGAAGAGTTAGGGAGGAGTTCCCCCTCCTCGATATTTTGGAATAGTTTTAGTAAGATTGGTGGCAGCTCTTCCTTGTACGTCTGGTAGAATTCGGCTGTGAATCTGCCTGGTCCAAGGCTTTTTTTGCTTGGTAGGTTTTTTATTACTGATTCAATTTTTAAACTTGATATTGGTCTGTTCAGGACTTCAGCTTCTTCCTGATTCAATCTTGGGAGATTCTTTTCAGGACTTATTTATTTCCTCTAGTTTGTGCAAAGAAACTAAAGATCTTCTGCACAGCAAAAGAAACTACCATCAGAGTGAACAGGCAAGCCACAGAATGGGAGAACATTTTTGCAATCTACCCATCTGATAATGGGCTAATATCCAGAATCTACAAAGAACTTAAACAAATTTACAAGAAAAAAACAACCCCATCAAAAAGTGGGCAAAGTATATCAACAGACACTTCTCGAAAGAAGACATTTATGCAGCCAACAGACACATGAAAAAATGCTCATCATCACTGGCCATCAGAGAAATGCAAATCAAAACCACAATGAGATACCATCTCACACCAGTTAGAATGGCGATCATTAAAAAGTCAGGAAACAACAGATGCTGGAGAGGATGTGGAGAAATAGGAACGCTTTTACACTGTTGGTGGGAGTGTAAACTAGTTCAACCATTGTGGAAGACAGTGTGGCAATTATTCAAGGATCTAGAACTAGAAATACCATTTGACCCAGCAATCCTGTTACTGGGTGTGTACCCAAAGGATTATAAATTATGCTACTGTAAAGACACATGCACATGTATGTTTATTGTGGCACTATTCCCAATAGCAAAAACTTGGAACCAACCCAGATGTCCATCAATGATAGACTGAATTAAGAAAATGTGGCACGTATATACCATGGAATACTATGCGGCCATAAAAAAGGATGAGTTCATGTCCTTTGCAGGGACATGAATGCAACTGGAAACCATCATTCTGAGCAAACTGTCACTAGGACAGAAAACTAAACACCTCATGTTCTCACTCATAGGTGGGAATTGAACAATGAGAACACTTGGACACAGGGTGGGGAACATCACACCCGGGGGCTTGTCGTGGGATGGGGGGCAGGGGGAAGTGATAGTATTAGGAGAAATACCTAATGTAAATGACGAGCTGATGGGTGCAGCAAACCAACATGGCACATGTATTCCTATGTAACAAACCTGCACGTTGTGCACATGTACCCTCGAACTTAAAATGTAATAATAATATAATAGTAATAAAGAATGTTTAGTATAGGCTCCCAGTCTCTTTTGGCTGGTAGAGTTTCAGCTGAGAGGTCTGCTATTGCCCTGATGGGGATCCCTTTGTAGGTGACCTGTACTTTCTCTTTATCTGCCTTTAACATTCTTTCTTTCATTCCAACCTTGGAAAATCTGATGGTTATGTGTCTTGGGGATGATCTTCTTGTGTAGAATCTTGCAAGAGTTTTCTGTATTTCCTGAATTTGACTGTTGGTCTCTCTAGCAAGGTTCGGGAAGTTTTCATGGATGATATCCTGAAATATATTTTCCAGGTTGTTTGCTTTCTCGCCCTCCCTTTCAGGGATGCCAATGATTCATAAATTTGGCCTCTTTTTACATAATTTTATACTTCTCAGAGGTTTTGTTCATTTCTTTTTATTCTTTTTTTCTTTATTTTTCTGTCTTATTTCAGAGAACCAGTATTCAAGTTCTGACATTCTTTCCTTAGCTTGGTTATTCTGCTGTTAATACTTGTGATTACACTGTGAAATTCTTGTATTGGGTTATTCCGTTCTGTCAGACCCGTTAGGTTCTTTTTTATATCGACTATTTTGTCCTTCAGCTCCTGTATTACTTTATTGTGGTTGTTACTTTCCTTGGGTTTAATATTGTCACCCTCCTGACTCTCGATTATTTTTGTTCCTACTTATATTCTGAATTCTATTTCTGTCATTCCAGCTAATTCAGCCTGGTCAAGAACTCTTGTTGGAGAACTGGTGTGGTTTTTTTTTTTTGAGATGGACTCTCACTCTGTCGCCGGGCTGGAGTGCCAGTGGCCTGATCTTGGCTCACTGCATCCTCTGCCTCCCGGGTTTAAGTGATTCTCCTGCCTCAGCCTCCCAAGTAGCTGGGACTATAGGCGCACGCCACCATGCCCAGCTAATTTTTGTGTTTTTAGTAGAGACTGGGTTTCACCGTGTTGGCCAGGATGGTCTCAATCTCTTGACTTCGTGATCTGCCCGCCTTGGCCTCCCAAAGTGTTGGAATTACAGGTGTGAGCCACTGCGCCCGGCCCGGTGTGATTTTTTTGTAGGACATATGATACTCTGGCCATTTGAGTTACCAGAGTTCTTGCATTGGTATTTTCTCATCTCTGCACGGGGATGTTCCTTTAACTACAGCATAGATTGAGTACAGTCAGTAGACTTTTCTGGATGTTTTCACCAAGCTGAGGCTTTGTGCGGGGGTTTTATATCAAGCTGACTTCTTGTCTCTTGTTTCAGAGGGGATTATGTTAGTGAGGTATTTTTGGTGTTGAAGCTTGGGGGTATAATCCAGAAGGTGACACTTAGGCTCATTGGTCAGTTGTAGACTCTTGCTCGGTTGTGTGGCTTCCCTGTGTTTCCTCACAGTTGCAGCCATGTTCCCTCTCAATGCTGTGAAAGTGTGGGTTCCTCTCTTTCTTGAGTGCTGACTGTAATTTATGACTTTGTACTTCTTGACTGCTCACTGCAACTCTGTGCTGAGCGTTTATGTTTCTTTCCCAGCTTAGAGGCAGCAGAGGAAGAGATCTTGGTACTGGTTGTGGCCAAGGGTCGTTTGGTTGACTCTTGGGGACCCCAACCCAGAGAGATGCAGGTCAGAATTTGCTCAGTGCAATCAGTCCATGATGAAGGATTTGTGGGCCCAAGTCAGGGGTTTCTTGTCTGGTGATGAGCCGTGGGGGTTGTGTGGGACCTGCAGGAGACAGAATGGCCTCCTCTTTTTGGGTCGACTGCAGCTTGTTGGAGGTGTGGATAAGGCCCTTAGGGTCTTTTCTTCCTCTATTCCGAGGGTAGGAAGGGCAGTTCCATTGCAGAAGCAGTGCCAGAGAGGCTTTCAGTTGCCCCTGGAGGCTCCACTCAGGGAGTTGCTGAGTTGGTATTGGCTTGATAGTTCTGGTAGGGGCTGGCTCGAGGTTCAGGCCTGGAGGACTTGCCCAGTGAGGAGTTATGGGAACAGGTACTCATGTAATAGTCTGGCCATTTTTCCAAAGGGCTGCTAATGTATGCTTGGGGTATATTCTAGATACGAACTGGCTGGTGGCCCAAAGCCACTTGTAGGAAGTGGCTGGAGACCATGGTTGAGAGGTCCTGTTTGGTGAGGAGTAATGGGTCAGGACCTACTTGAAAAAGCAGGCCATGTTTTGGTAGAGCAGATGTGCTGTGCTTGGGGTCCTGTTCAGTCCTTGCTCGCTTCAGAGACTCCAAAGCCCAAAGTCTGGAATGGCCAAGTCATCCAAACAGCAAAGATGGCAGCCTTCCCCTCCCACTGGGAGCTCCTTCTTAGGGAGGTTCAATGCCACTACTGGTAGCTGGCTGAAATTCCAAGCCAGTGGGTCGTATCTTCTGAGGTGCCATGGAAGTGGGGCCTGCAGGCCATTGCTGCTTAGCTTTCTGGATTCAGTCTCTTTCCTAGGGGTACATACAGCAGCCTAACCTTCCACTTTGCTGTAGCTCTAGTTACTTTTGCTGGAAGCCCAAGTATCTAGGGCTCCAGGGTCTCCATGCATGCCTGAGGGGCTGCTCTGCCGAGACTCTACGTAGCTCAGACTGAAGACTGAAGGTCCTGGTTTAGTGGGATCTCCTGATCTGAGGGTCGCAAACATCTGTGGGAGAAGCATGGTTTTCCAGGGTTGCTTATTCACTCACCACTTTGCTGGGTGGTGGAGGATCTCCTGGCTCCATGTTGCTCCCAGGTGGGTCGTTGTCCTGCCTTGCTTTTCTTTGTTCTCTGTGCGTCAGGTTGTTTCCTTGATTAATCCCAGTGTGAGTGCCTGGATGTTTCAGCTGAAGGTGTTGTATTTACTCACCCCTTTTGTTCCTGTGAGAGACACATACACTAGCTTCTTCTAGTCAGCCATCTTTTCCACTCCCCAATGGTCAATTTTTGAGAGTGTTCCATGCACAGATGAGAAAAAGGTACATTCTCTGGTAGTTCCTGGAGTATTCTGTAGATGTCTATTAGGTCATTTGGTGAAGAGTTTAATTTAAGTCCACAGTTTCTTTTTTCTCTGCCTCAGTGATGTGTCTAGTTCTGTCTGTGGGTATTGAAGTTCTCCACTATTGCTGTATGGCTCTCTGTCTCTTTTTGTAATTTTGGTAGTATATGTTCTGTCTCCTGGCTGGTATGATATTAGGTGTGTATATATTTGAGATAGTTAAATCTTTTTTTTGAATTGAACCCCTTTATCGTTGCATAATGGCCTTCTTTGTCTTTTTTTTCTTGTTGCTGGTCTTAAGTTTGTTTTATCTCATAGAGTAAGAGCAACACTGTCTCTGTTTTTTTGCTTTGCATTTGTGCGATCTTTATCCCTTTATGTTGAGCCTTTGGGTGTCATTACATATGAGATGGCAGCAGAAGGTTGGTTCTTTTTTTCTTTTTAATGCAAATTGCCACTCTGTGTCTTTTAAATGTGCTGTTTCATTTATTTTATGTTCAGGGTTAATATTGCTATGTAAGGTTTTGTCCTTGTGATAGTATTGTCAGCTAGTTGCTTTGCCGTCTCAATTGTATAATTGCTTTATATGATATGTGAGCTTTATACTTACGTGTGCTTTTATGGTAGCAAGTTTCTTTCCTTTTCATCTTTAGAACTCCTTTGAGCATTTCTTGTGTGATTGATTTGGTAGTGGTGATTTCTTTTAGCAGTTGCTTGTCTGGATGTGCGTAATCGTTTGGCTTAGTTCCTGGGTGCTTTCAGGGGGCCAAGGCTCTGTGTGGGTTCCCTGGTTGTGGATATCTTCTCTGTGGCAGCTTTCTCAGATACTGTTTGTTGTAGTGATGTATTGGATGAATTAGCTTACATATATCCTTCAGGGCTGAGGATACAGAGAACTCAGGAAGCTTAACTTATCTAGCACCAAGCCCTTTGGGCAGCATGTCTTTTATTTGGTGGTACAGTTCAGGCTTAAATCCAGTAGGTGGTGCTTAAGAGTAAGAGCTGGTTCTCCCTTAGGTAGGCTGATGATAAGTGGAAGCACCTGCCCTGCCGTGGGGGTGGCAGGAAGCGATCCTGTTGCAGTGTGCTTAGTTCTTACGGAAGGGGCTCAGGAGTGCATCAGCTCCTCGTCATTATTCGGTAGGAGTGCAGTATGCTTCCCTATCATGCCTTTGTTGCAGGGCTCATGACCTTCACTTCATAAAGACTTTGTCTTTTCATTCCTGGCTTCAATGTGGCTGCAGCCCTTTTCATGGCTACCACCAAATGAGCTCTGGGCAGAGCCTCTTCCCCTAATCCAGAGCAGGCAACTCCATGAATTGGCTGTCCTTTATTGCCAGGACACTGCCATTTTGTGTAGGGAGGGGGAGTTGGGCACTTCCTTTCATATAGGCCCAAGTGGCATGGGCTTACATTCAGCAAGGGTGTAGCCACCATGAAAAGCACAAATAACACTTTCTGCAAGTATACATGTGTCTTCCTCCAGTGGGAAGAACTGCTGCTGCTTCTGCAACAATGAATGGGAGCAGTTAGGGTTGGGGAGGACCTGTTCTTCACAGCCATTTCTGGGTGTTGGTGCTGGCCCCTGCAGTGATTGGCATTACTCCTGTGTTTTATTTGTGCCAACGAGGGCTTTGGTGGGCTGCACTTCCCCCTCCCTTATGGGTGGCCTACACTGAGGGTTAGATCTCCAGGCATCCTGCAGCTTCCCAGGGACTCGATGGTTCTCTGTGTTTGTCAAAGTCAGAGTGGATTATAGGGTATGTTTGCAGGGGATCTGGTGGTGCTGTGACTCAAGGGCAGAGAGTCCCTGGGCATGGTAGTGGCCTACGACAAGTGTGGAACCTCTGTGGCATGGTCTGTCTCAGTTCAGGTCTGAGGGGAATGCAGGTAGCCTGTGTGAGCTGACTACCCAGTTCTTTGTCCTTGAGAAGTTCCCAAATAATCACCAATAGCATAGCTCTGGGTTACAAAGGCAGAGGGACTTTCCAACAGTTTGGTGATTCATAGAATGTTACAGGGGTGAGCGCAGCACAGAGGTGCTCCCACCTATCCATTCCACGAGACTCCAGTTTTCCAGCGGTTGATCTTTGCTAGACTCTTGATACTTTCCTTTTTGAATCCCATGTTCTTCCCATGGCTACTCTGACAAGTCCTGGCTACTTTTTCTCAGTTTTTCTTTTGGGATTTGTCCATTCACCAGTAACTTCGATCTTCTTTCTGAGAAGAGCTGGCACCCGACATCCCTAGTCAGGCATCTTGAGAACAAACAAACTCTGTGACTGTGTTGTTACTTAACCTAATGATCACCAGTTCCATTTATGTTGCTGCAATTGACAGGATTTTATTTGTTTTTATCACTGAATAACATTCAGTTTTGTATATGTGCTTTATTTTCTTTATCCCTTCTTGTGTTGATGAACACTTACAGTGATTTCACATTTTGGCTATTGCCAGCAGTGCTCCAATAAACATAGGCATGCAGCTCTATCTTCCACACACTCATTTCTTTTTCCTCGGATATGTACCAAGCAGGGGATTGCTGGATCATATGGTAGTCCTTTTTAAGTTTTTTGAGAAACCCCTGTGTTGTTTTCTGTAATGGCTATGTCACTTTACATTCCTGCCAACAGTGTATATGCTTTCCCTTTTCTCTATATTTCTTGCCAGTAGTTGTTATTTTTTTGTCTTTCTAGTAATAGCTATTGTAACTAGGGTAAGGTGAGTATCTCATTGTAGTTTTGATTTACATTTTCCTGATTATTAGTGGTATTGAGCAGCATTGTTTAATATACCTGTAGCCATTTGTACATCTTTTGAGAAATGTCCATTCAGGTATTTTGTCCATTTTAAAATTGGATTTTTTTTTTTTTTTGCAATTGAGTTGAGTTCTTCATATATTCTGGTTATTAATCCCTTGACAGATGGATAATTTGCAGATTATTTCTTTTCATTCTGTAGGTTCTTTCTTCACTTTATTAATTGTTTGCTTTGAAGAACTTTAGTTTGATGTAATCCCATTTGTCTATTTTTGCTTTTGTTGCCTGTGATTTTTCAGGTCTTCCCCAACAATTTTTGCTCAAGCCTGTGTCCTGTAGTGTTTTTCTAATTTTGTTTTGTTTTAGTAGTTTAATAGTGCCAGGTCTTACATTTAAGTTTTTAATCCATTTTGAGTTGGTTTTTGTATATGGTTGAAGATGGGGATCTAGTTTCGTTCTTTTGCGTAGGGATATCCAGTTTTCGCAGCACCATTTATTTAAGGAACTCCTTTCTCCAATGTATATTCTTGGTTCCTTTGTTGCAAATGAATTGGCTCTAAGTGTGTGGACTTATTTCTGAGTTCTCTATTCTGTTCTATTGATCTATGTGTGTTTTTATGCCAGTCATGCTGTTTTAGTTACTATCGCTTTGTAGTAGTATATTTTGAAGTCAGGTATTATGATGCTTCCAGCCTTGTTCTTTTTGCCCGGCAGTAGCTGTTTGGGGTCTTTTGTGGTTCCACATACATTTTAAGATTTTTTTTTCTTTTCTGTGAGGAGTGTCAGAGGTTTTCTCTTTAATTTTTAATGTTTAATTTTGGGGGGTACATAGTAGATTTATACATTTATGGGGTAAATGAGATGTTTTGATGCAGGCATGCAATGTGTAACAATCACATCATGGAGAATGGGATATCTGTCCCCTCAAGCTTTTATCTTTTGTGTTACCAACAGTCTAATTATACTATTTTAGTTATTTTTAAATGTACAATCCAGTTATTATTGACTGTAGTCACCATGTTGTGCTTTCAAATTTTAGGTCTTATACATTCTCTGTATTTTGTTGTACACATTAACCATCTCTACCTCACCCTCTGTTTCTCTATGACCCTTCCCACCCTCTGGCAACCATTCTTCTACTTTCTCTCTCCATGAGTTCTGTTGTTTTGGTTTTTAGATCCCAGAAATAAGTGATAACATGTGATGTTTGTCTTTCTGTGCCTGGTTTATTTCACTTAACGTAATGATCTCCAGTTTCATCCATGTTGTTGCAAATAACAGGATCTTATTCTTCTTTTGATTGAATAGTACTCCATTGTATATGTGTACCACATTTTCTTTATCCATTTGTCTGTTGATAGATCCTTGGATTGCTTCCAAATCTTGTCTGTTGTTTACAGTGCTGCAACAAACATGGGAGCACATATATCTCTTTGATATACTGATTTCCTTTCTTTTGGCTATATAACCAGCAGTGGGATTGCTTGATCATATAGTAGCTCTAGTTTTAGTTGTTGGAGGAACCTCCAAACTGTTCTCCATAGTGGTTGTACTAATTGACATTCCCACCAACAGCATACAAGGTTTCCCTTTTCTCCACATCCTCACCAGCATTTGTTATTGTTTGTCTTTTGGATATAAGCCATTTTAACTGGGGTGAGATGATATTTCACTGTAGTTTTGATTTGTATTTCTTTGGTGATCAGTGATGTTGAGTACCTTTTCATATGCCTGTTTTACAGTTGGTATATTTTCTTTTGAGAAATATCTGTTCAGATCTTTTGCCCATTGTTTGATCAGATTATTTGATTTTTTTCCTGTAGAGTTGTTTGAGTTCCTTATATATTCTGGTCATTAATATTTTCTCTTATTCTGTTGGTTGTTCATTTTGTTGATTGTTTCCTTTGCTGTGAAGAAGCCTTTTAACTTGATGTGATCCCATTTGTCCATTTTTCTTTTATTGCCTGTCCTTTTGGGGTATTACTTAAGAATTTTTTGGCGGGGTTGGGCACAGTGGCTCATGCCTGTAATCCCAGCACTTTGGGAGGCTGAGGAGGGCAGATCACGAGGTCAGGAGATCGAGACCATCCTGGCCAACATGGTGAAACCCCGTCTCTACTAAAAATACAAAAATTAGCTGGGCACGGTGGCATGTGCCTGTAATCCCAGCTACTTGGGAGGCTGAGGCAGAAGAATCCCTTGAAGCAGGGAGTCAGAGGTTGCGGTGAGCCGAGATTGCGGCACTACACTCCAGCCTGGTGACAAAGCGAAACTTTTTTTTTTTTAGACAAAGCTTTGGCTAGACCAATGACCTGGAGAGTTTCCCCAAGATTTTCTTCTAGTAGTTTTGTAGTTTGAGGGTATATTCAAATCTTTCATCCATTTTGATTAGATATTTTTATATGGTGAGTGATGGGGTCTAGTTTCATTCTGTATGTGGATACTCAGGTTCCCCAGCACCATTTATTAAACAGAATGTCTTTTCCTCAGTGTATGTTCTGGGCACCTTTATTGAAAATGAGTTCACTGTAGACGTGTACATTTGTTTCTGGGTTCTCTATTGTGTTCCTTTGGTGTGTATGTCTATATTTATGCCAATATTTATGCCAATACCATGCTCTTTTGGTTACTATAGCTCTGTAGTATAATTTGAAGTCAGGTAATGTGATTCCACCAGACTTGTTCTTTTTCTTAGGGTAGCTGTGGCTATACTGTTTCTTTTGTGGTTCCAAATATATTTTAGGATTTTTTTTCTGTTTCTGTGAATAATGTCATTGGTATTTTAGTAGGGATTGCATTGAATCTGTAGATTTCTTTGGGAAGTATAGACACTTTAACAGCATTGATTCATGCAATCCATGAACATGGAATGTTTTTTATTTTTTGGCATCCCTTCAATTTCTTTAGTCCTTGTTTTATAGTTTTTATGATAGAAGTCTTTTACTTCTTTGGTTACCTCATAGATTTAATTTTATGTGTGGTTATTGTAAAGAAAATTACTTTTTGAATTTCTTTTTTAGATTGTTCACTGTTGGCATATAAGAATGCTACTGATATTTGTATGTTCATTTTGTATCCTGTGACTTTACTGAATTTATCAGTTCTAATAGATTTTGTGTGTGTGTGTGTGTGTGTCTGTGTGTGTGTAGTCTTTAGGTTTTTCTAAATATAGGATTATATCATCTGCAAGGATAACTTGACTTTTTTCTTTCCAAATTGGATGCCCTGTATTTCTTTCTGTTGTCTGATTGCTGTACCTAGGACTTCCAGTACTATGTTGAGAAACATGGAAATTGGGCATCCTTATAGTGTTCCAGATCTTAGAGGAAAGAAAGGCTTTCAGCTTTTCCACAGTCAGTATTATACTAGCTGTGGGTCTGTCATATATGGCCTTTATTATGTTGAGGTGTGTTCCTAGTTACTTGCTGTTTTTTTTTTTGAGGGTTTTTTTTTTTTAATATCATGAAGGGATTTTGAACTTTATCAGATGCTTTTTCATAATCAATTGAAATGATCATATGGTTTTTGTCTTTTGTTGATAATGATGTATCACATTGATTTGTGTATATAGAACCATCCTTCTGTCCCAGGGATGAATCTTACTTGATCATGATGAATGATCTCTTTAATGTACTGTTGAATTCGTTTTGCTAGTATTTTGTTGAGAATGTTTGCATCAATGTTCATCAGAGATATTGGCCTGTAGTTTTCCTTTTTCATGTGTCATTGTTTGATTTTGATATTAGGGTAATAATGGCCTCATAGAATGGTTTGAAAGTATCCCTTCTTCCTCTATTTTTTTGTAATATTTTAAAGAGGATTGGTATTAGTTCTTTAAATGTTTGGTAGAATTCAGCACTGAAGCCGTTGGGTCCCAGGCTTTTCTTTACTGGGAGACTTTTTTTCTTTTGAGACGGAGTCTTGCTCTGTCGCCAGACTGGAGTGCAATTGCCCGATCTCCGCTCACTACAATCTCCGCCTCCCGGATTCAAGTGATTCTCCTGTCTCCGCCTCCTGAGTAGCTGGGATTACAGGCATGTGCCACCACAGCCAGCTAATTTTTGTATTTTTAGTAGAGACAGGGTTTCACCATGTTGGCCAGGATGGTCTCAATCTCCTAACCTCGTGATCCGCCCGCCTCAGCCTTCCAAAGTGCTGGGATTACAGGCTCGAGCCACCATGCCCGGCCTGCTTTTATTTTTTCTTTGGAGACAGGATCTCACTCTGTCACCCATGCTGGAGTGTGGTGGCATGATTATGGCTTACTTCAGCTTCACCGTCCCTGGACTCAAGCATTTCTCATACCTCAGATCCCCAAGTAGCTGGGACTACAGGCACACACCACCACACCTGACTAATTTTTGTATATTTTGTAGAGTTAGGGTTTCACGAAACATTTTGCCCAGGCTGGTCTCAAACTCCTGGGCTCAAGTGATCCACCTGCCTCAGCTTCCCAGAGTGCTGGGATTATAGGTGTGAGCCACTGCACCAAGCTGATTTTTTATTATGGCTTTGATCTTGTTACTGGTCTTTGCAGGTTTTGGATTTCTTCATTGTTTAATATTGGTAAGTTGTAGGTCTAGGAATTTCTTCTAAATTTCCCAATTTAGTGATATTGGCATATACTTGCTCATAGTAGCCACTAATGATCCTTTATTTTTCTGCAGTATCAGTTGTAATGTCTCCATTTTCATCCCTGATTTTATTTATTTGGATAATCTGGCTTTTTTTTTTTTGGTCTGACTAAAGGTTTGTCAGTTTTGTTTAACTTTTCAAAAAACCAACTCTTTTTTGATTTTTAAATTTGTTTTCTTTGTTTCAATTTTATTTCTGCTCTTATTTATTTATTTATTTATTTTTGAGATGGGGTCTCAGTGTCACTCAGGCTGGAGTCAGTGGTGTGATCTCAGCTCACGGCAACCTCTGCCTCCTGGGCTCAAGTGATTCTCCCACCTCTGCCTCCTGAATAGCTGGGACCACAGGCGCGTGCTGCCATGCCCAGCTAGTTTCTTGTGTTTTTGGTAGAGACGGGATTTTGTCATGTTGGCCAGGCTGGTCTCTCCTGAGAGCAAGTGATCCACCTGCTTTAGCCTCCCAAAGTGCTGGGATTACAGGTGTGAGCCACCATGTGCGACCTGATCTTTATTATTTTTTTTCTGCTGATTTTGGGTTTGATTTGCTCTTGCTTTGCTAGTCCTTTAAGATGGATTGTTAGATTGTTTATTTAGAGTTTTTCTTCTTTATTGATGTAGGTACTGTAAACTTCCATCAAAGTACTGCTTTATTGATGTATTCTTTATTGATGTATAGCTGTAAACTTCCATCAAAGTACTGCTTTTGCTGTATTTTTCTTTCCAGAAATTTTTCAATTTTAAAAAAAATTACTTCACTGATCCACTGGTCATTCAAGAGCATGTTGTTTCATTTGTGTATATTTGTATAGTTTCTACAAATCTTTTTGTTGTGATTTCTAGTTTTATTCCATTGTGGTCAAAGAAGATGCTTAGTATTGTTTCCATTTTAAAAATGTTTTAAGAGTTGTTTTGTGGCCTAACATATAGTTTGTCCCTGAAAATGATCCATGTGCTGAGGAAGAGAATGTGTATTCTGCTGCCTTTGCATGAAATGTTCTGTAAATATCTATTCGATTCATTTCATCTGTAGTGCAGATTAAGTCTGATGTTTCTTTGTTGATTTTCTGCCTGGAAGATATCTCCAATACTGAAAGTGGGGTGTTGCTGTCTCCAGCTATTATCGTATTAAAGTCTATCTTTGTCTTTCACTCTAATAATATTTGGTTGGTGTATTTGTGTTCTCCAGTGTTGGGTGCATATATACTTAAAATTGTTACATTCTCTTACTGAATTGACACTTTATTGTTATATAGTGTACTTCTTCAAATCTTCTTTTAATTTTTGTTTTGAAATCTATTTTGTCTAAGTATGGCTACTTCTACTCTTTTTTGGTTTCCATTGATATGGAATATCTTTTTTCATGTTTTTATTTTTAGTGCACATGTACCTTTATAGGGTAAATGTGCTTCTTGTAAGCAAAAGATCATTGGGTCTTGTGTTTTCGTTTATTCAACCATGCTATATCCTTTGATTGGAGAGTTTAGTCCCTTTCCATTCAGCATTATTATTGATAAGTAAGGACTTATTCCTGTTCTTTTGTTATTTGTTTTCTGGTTGTTGTCTTCTCTTTTTTCTTTCTTTCCATTCTACTTTTTTGTGAAGATATTTTTCTCTGGTGATATGATTTAATTTTTTGCTTTTTTTTGGATCTCTTGTATTTTTTTTTTTGTGATTACCATGAGGCTTGCAAATACTACCTTATTATCCATTATTTTTAGCTGATAACAGCTTAACACTATTAGCATAAACTTACAAGCAAAAAGAAAACTTAGAAAAACTTCACTTTAACTTAATTCCCCTGCTTTTCAACTTTTTGTTGTTTCTTTTTGTATTTTATTGTACTGCCTATCCTGAATAGTTGTTGTAGTTATTATTTTTTGCGGGTTAATCATTTTGTCTTTCTACTTAGAATAAGAGTAGTTTACACACTGCAGTTACAGTTTTATATACAATATTCTGTATTTTTCTGTGTACTTAGTATTACCGATGAGTTTTGTACCTTCAGGTGATTACTTTGCTGCTTGTCATCATCCTTTTTCTTTCTGATTGAAGTACTCCCTTTAGCATTTTTTGTAGGACAGGTCTGGTGTTGATGAAATCCATCTGCTTTTGTTTATCTGGGAAAGTCTTTATTTCTCCCTCATGTTTTAAATGTATTTTCCCTGGATACGTTATTCTAGGGTAAAAGTTGTTGTTGTTTTTTTATTCAGCACTTTAAATATGTTATGCCACTCTTCTGGCCTGTAAGGTTTCCATGGAAAAGTTTGTTGTTAGACATGTTGGAACTCCATTGTATGTTAGTTATTTGTTTCTTTTCTCTTGCTGTTTTTAGGATCCTTTTTTAAATCCTTGATCTTTGTGAGTTTGATTATTAAATGTCTTGAGGTAGTCTTCTGTGGGTTAAATTTGCTTGGTGTTCTGTAACCTTCTTGAACTTGGATATGGATGTCTCTCGCTATGTTTGGAGGGTTCTCTGTTATTATTTCTTTTGGTTTTTTTTTGAGATGGAGTCTCGCTCTGTGGCCCAGGCTGGAGTGCAGTGGCGAGATCTCTGCTCACTGCAAGCTCTGCTGCCTCCCGGGTTCATGCCATTCTCCTGCCTCAGCCTCCTGAGAAGCTGGGACTACAGGCACCCACCACCACGCCTGGCTAATTTTTTTTTTCTCCTTATAGTAAAGTTCCAAACCCTATTTCTTTCCCTACCTCCTCTTTAAGGCCAACCCTTAGATTTGCTCTTTTGAGGCTATTTTCTAGATCCTGTCATCTTGCTTCGTTGTTTTTTATTCTTTTAATGTTTGTCTCCTTTGTGTATTTTCAAATAGCCTGTCTTAAAACTCACTAATTCTTTCTTGTGCTTGATTCATTCTGCACAATGAATCATTCTTGATTCAGCAGACTCTGTTGCATTATTCAGTATGTCAGTTGCATTTTTCAACTCCAGAATTTTGGCTTGATTATTTTAAATTATTTCAGTCTCTTTGCTAAATTTACCTGATAGAATTCTGGATTTCTTCTGTGTGTTATCTTGAATTTTTTTGAGTTTACTAAAAACAACTATTTTGAGTTCTCTGAAAGGTCATATATCTCTGTTTCTCTAGATTTGGTTCTGGTGCCTTATTTAGTTTATTTGGTAAGGCCGTATTTTCCTGGATTTGGTCTTGATACTTGTGGAGTTTTGTCTGTGGTAGGCATTGAAGAGTTAGTTATTTAAGGTAGTCTTTGAGTTAGTTATTTATTGAGCTTGTTTGTACTTGTCTTTCTTAGGAAGGCCTTCCAGATATTCAAAGGGACTTGGTTGTTGTGATTTAAGCTATGTCTGCTTTAGGGGAGACCCCAAGTCTAGTTAATGTTGTGGTTTTTTCAGATTTGTAGAGGGACCACCTTGATGGTCTTGGACAATATCTGGAAGAATTCTCTGTGTTATCAGACAGAGACTCTTGTTCTCTTCTCTTACTTTCTGCCAAACAAGCAGTCTCTCTCTCTGTTTTGAGCCACCTGAAGCTGGAGTTTGAGTGACGCAAGCACCTCTGTGGTCACCACCACTAGGACTGTGCTGGGTCAGACCTGAAGCCAGGTCCACTGGGTCTCACCCAAGGCCTACTGTAACTGCTCCCTGGCTACTGTATATGTCTGTTCAAGGCCCTGGAGCTCTAGAATGAGCAGGTGGCAAAGCCAGTCAGGCCTGTGTCCTTTCCTTCAGGGTACTGAGTTTCCCCAGTTCCTGGGTGGGTTTAGAGGTGATATCTGGGAGCCAGGGACTAGAGTCAAAAACCTAAGAAGTCTGCCTTGTGTTCTCTTGTACCATAGTTGAGCTGACACCAAAACCACGAGACACCATCCTTCCCCTTCTTTCCTCCCCTTTCCAAAGGCAGAGGAGCCTCATCCTGTGACTCCTGCCATCACAGGCCCATGGGGCCTACTGCCAGACTACTACCAATATTTTAAGGCCAAGAGCTCTTCAGTCAGCTTGTGGTGACTCTTTCCTGGCCTGAGACTCACCCTTCAGGGCAGCGGGCTTCTCCCTGGCCCAGGACAGGTCCAGAAATGCTGTCCAAGAGCCAAGTCCTAGAATCAGGGACCCAAGAGCCTGCTTTGTTCTGTACCCACCTGTGACCACGTTGGTTCCTAAGGTGTAAGAGAAAGCCCCCTTTACTTTTCCCCTCCACTTTTCTCAAGCAGAAGGCTTGCCTGGTAGCCAGCACAGCTGGAAATGTGCTGAGTTTCGCCTGAAGCCAGCAAGTCTCAGATTCTCACCCAGGGCCCTTGATGTAGTACCTGGGTATCACTCCTGGTTATTCAGGGCCCCAAGGGCTCTTTAGGTAGCAGATGATGAATTTTGCTAGGATTTTGCCCTTCCCTTCAAGGCAGCGGGTTCTCTTCTGGCCCAGGGCATGTTTAGAAGTGTCATCTGGGAGCTAGGGCCTGGAAAGGGGACCTCATGACCTCACGACTCTGAGCAGTGCCTTATACTGCTGTGACTGAGCTGGTATCCAAGATGCCAGAAAAAGTCTTCTTTACTCTTTCCTCTCTTCACACAAAAGGAAGGGGTCTGTTGGAGCTGCAAGCTGTGCAGCCTGGGGGGTTAAGGGAGAGGTGATGCCAGCACTTTCTTAGCTACCCTAGCTGTTCTCTCATTAGATTGTGTGTTTCCTAATCCACTGGCTCTGGGTCTGGTTTGCCTCTGGGACTCACCTAGGAGTTACAGTCCTTGTGGTCTACACTGCCTTTCAAGTTTATTTAGAGCCCCAGAGTCTTTAGCCTGAGGTGGTGAGACTTTCAGGAACTCAGATTCCAATCACTAAGATCAGCTATTCTCCTCTGCCTAGGGCTGGTTTAAATGCTTTCTTCATGGGCACACATCAGCCAAATTTATTCTGGTTTTTATTTCTGCTCTAATGGAACAGCTTTGAGTTCAGTGCCTCCCAATTTCTGCGCTCTTTCTCCCCCAGCATGCAGAATTGTTCTCTGCACCATGCAGTAGCTGCTATGGGTTGGAGGAAGTGTGGTGTCTGTGATTCAAAACTGTTTTTTCTACCTCTTCTTTTTCTCTTTCAGTAACGTAAAGTTAAAATCGGATGCTGTAAGTACTTGCCTGAGTTTTGGTTTTTATGAAGGTGTTTTTTTTTCTTTTGTTTTGTTTTTTGTTAAATTGTTGTCCTCTCAGTGGGGTGATCAGTGGAGCCTTCTATGTCAGCGTCTTGCTCCATCTTTTCCTCCTGTCATTGGTATTTTGATAGGAATTACATTAAATGTATAGATTGCTTTGGAAAGTATAGATATTTTGCTGGATGTTATAGGTCACACCTGTAATCTCAGCACTTTGGGAGGCTGAGGTGGGAGGGTCACTTGAGCCCAGAAGTTTGAGACCAGCCTAGGCAAGATGGCAAAACCTTACGTCTGCAAAATATAAAAGAAAAAATTAGCTGGGCATGGTGGATGCATTTGTAGTCCTAGCTACCTGGGAGGCTGAAGCAGGAGGATCCCTTGAGCCTAGGAGTTCAAGGCTGCAATGAGCTAATTGTTCCACTGCACTCCAGCCTGGTGATGAAATGGGACCTTGTATCTTATAAATTAAAAAAACGAAAAAAGTATAGGCATTTTAACAATATTAATTCTTCTAATCCATGAACCTGGCATATCTTTACATTTATTTTGTGTCCTCTTCAGTTTCTTTCATTACTGTTTTGTAGTTTTACTTGTAGAGATCTTCCACTTACTTGGTTAAATTTATTCCTAAGTATTTTATTTTATTTTTGGTAGCGATTGTAAATCAGATAGCTTTTTTGATTTTTCGCTGGTAGTATGTGTAAGTGCTACTGATTTTTGTATGTTGAGGTTGTATGCTGCAACTTCACTGAATACGTTTTTCAGTTCTCAGCTTTCTTGTGGTGGAGTCTTTAGGTTTCTCTAAATATAAGGTCATTGTGGCCATAAAAAAGATGAGTTCATGTGCTTGGAGGCACATGAATGAAGCTGGAAGCCATTCTCAGCAAACTAACATAGAAACAGATAAACCGGAACATCACATAATGGGGCCTATCATGGGGAGGGGGGAGGGGGGAGGGATTGCATTGGGGAGTTATACCTGATATAAATGATGAATTGATGGGTGCTGACGAGTTGATGGGTGCAGCACACCAACATGGCACATATATACATATGTAACAAACCTGCACATTATGCACATGTACCCTAGAACTTAAAGTATAATAAAAAAAAAAAAAAAAAAAGAAACAGATAAACCAAACACCACACGTTCTCACTCTTAAGTGGGAGTTGAACAGTGAGAACACATGGACACAGAGAGGGGAACATCACACACCAGAGTTGTGGGGAAAGGATGGGAGAGCATTAAGACAAATACCTAATGCATGCGGGGCTTAAAACCTAGATGATGAGTTGATAGGTGCAGCAAACCACCATGGTACATGTATACCTATGTAACAAACCTGCACGTTCTGCACATGTATCCCAGAAGTTAAAGTAAAATTAAAAAAAAATTATGTTTTCTGCAAACAAGGATAATTGGGTTTTTAAAATTCCAATTTGAGTGCCCTTTCACTTCTTTCTCTTGCCTGTTTGTTCTGGCTAGGACTTGCAGTATTATGTTAAATAAAAGTGGTGGAAGTCTTATCCTTGTCTTGTTTGAGATCTCTTTGGAAAGACTTTCAATTTTTCCCTGTTCGTTCAGTATGATATTAGCTATAGGTTTGTTATGTGTGGCCATTGTTGTGTTCAGGTAAATTCCTTCTGTACCCAGTTTGTTTAGAGGTTTTATCATGAAGGGATTTTGAACTTTATCAATGTTTTTTTAGCACCCATTAAAATGATAACGGATTTTGTCTCTGATTTTGTTGATGTGATGTATCATGTTTATTGATTTTCATATGTTTAACCATTCTTGATTCCCTGGGATGAATCCCACTTGATCATGATGAATGATGTTTTTGATATGTTGTTGAATTTGAGCATTTAATATTTTGTAGAAGATTTTTGCATTTATGTTGATCAGGATTATTGGCCTATAGTTTTCTTGTTTGTTGTGTCCCTGTCTGATTTTGGTATCAGAGCAGTGCTTGCCTCATAGAATGAAGTTGCAATCGTCTCTTCCTCTTTAAGTTTTTGAATTAAAAAAAAAAATAACTGTTGTGTTTTGAGAGTCTTCGCCTGTTCACTGTTGAAATAATATGAAACATTTTCTTGATACATTGAACAAGAACAGAGCTGAATAAGCCAGCTCTACTGGAGCATTAAAAAAATTCTTTACCATTATGTAAGGTTTAAATGTAACTGGCACAAGGGTGCATGCTATGTAAAACATAGTAAGATTACTGCTGCTATACCAAGTACTTCCAGTCTCTCCTCAGGTTCTGTTGAAATACTGGTAATATTAATAGTTTTATCAGAATTATTCACGCTTAAAAAATCATCTAAAAAGAGAAATCAAAATTCCTCACTAATCATATATTCAACTCAAACTTTATCTACTTAAATTAGTTTTATTTGTCTCCCGCTTGTAAACCTGTATTTCACTAAAACCAGAACAATAAATCTTCCATACTTAAGTATCTTCCTTGCCTAATGATTTAAGGGAAAAATACAAAATGATTATTAAAGAAAAATATATGAACTAACACATCCTTTTGTTTTAAATGTTTTAAGTTTTAAAATATTTAGTATTTTATTCAGTATAAATATTTAGTATTTTATTATAGTTTGTAATTTCTAGCAGGAACACATGACTTGAATGAATATCCTAATGGCAAACCACAGTAAAATATTCAGCTGCATTTGGGAAAGAGGGATAGAGATGATCTTCAAAGCCTTCTAGTTGTCTTGAGCAGAGGTACACTTGTTTGTATTATTGTAACATTTATTAGGTGATCTAGTTTGCTTTTCCTTCACCTAGAGCCTTTTACTTGTCCAAAGGGCATTTTGCTTCACTTTAAAAAACTGGCTGACAATTTACTGATGAGATTCATAATTTTTTGGTTGCTCTGGTGTTTTGACATATTTGCCGTGTTCTGGGCCACATCCTGGAAGACCACCATAACTTCTGTTTCCTTCATGGCTGCAGGAACCTCTAGATCAAGCTTGTCAAGCCCATGGGCCATATATAGCCCAGAACAGCTTTGAATGTGGCCCAACACAAATTTGTCAACTTTCTTAAAATATTACGAGATTTTTTGCAATTTTTTAAGCCCATCAGCTCTTGTTAGTGTTACTGTATTTTATGTGTGGCCCAAGACAATTCTTCTTTGAGTGTGGTCCGGGGAAGCCAAAAGATTGAACACCGCTGCTCTAGATCACTAAGAATTTCATTGCATCCAGGCATTGCTCCAGGAAAATTACCAGGCATTCCCCTGGGAAAGCCACTTCGAAAAGAGCCATACTGAGCTCCTGAATGTCATCTGGCTTCTTCTCCCTCTGAGCTCTCTCATGATCTTATGGAACCTTCTTTAACCCTTTTTATTCTTTCTTTGATTTCTTGCTCTTGATACTTCTATTCAACCTTTCTCTAATGTTCTGCAATTTTCTTGGCCCTCAGTTGAACTTCTTTCAGCATTGCACTAGCATCTTTATCATAATCCAGTTTATAGTCAGGGGCAAGATTATAGCTGCTGCTTTCCAATGGCCCGGAAATTTGTGTGCTTTCCTCACCACTTGTAAGGCTGAGCCTTATCAGAATTTATTTCATTTGTTCTGTCAGTCTCGAATGGCAATGTTTGGCTTCTGTAATGTGATAAAGACACTGACTCTCTTGACATACAGAATGGTTAAGCGAGGATTCAGCTTGATGGCATCTGTGAACAAGACAGTGGCTTTCTGTAGTGTACCATTATCTAGGGCTTCAATGGCAGCCTCACTTCCTCTCCTCTCGCCTCCCCTCCCCTCCCCTCCCCTCCCCTCCTCTCCCCTCTCTTCTCTTATCTTTTTTGAGATGGAGTCTTGCTCTGTTGCCAGGCTGGAGTGCAGTGGCCTGATCTCAGCTCACTGCATCCTCCGCCTCCTGGGTTCAAGCGATTCTCCTGCCTCAACCTCCTGAGGAGCTGGGATTACAGGTGTGCACCACCATGCCTGGCTAATTTTTGTATAGTAGAGATGGGGTTTCACCATGTTGGTAAGGCTGGTCTCGAACTCCTCCCCTTGTGACCTGCCTGCCTCAGGCTCCCAGAGTGCTGGGATTACAGGCGTGAGTCACTGCACCTGGCCGCAGCCACTTTCTTACCATTTGCCTGATCTTCATCTTCTTAGTTATCTTTACACTTTCATTTCCCATTTCTTGAGAGGCATCAGTGTCTGATTCAATCACATCTTCATTGTTGATTTCTAGATCACTTTCCTGACTTAATGGTTCATCTATCTTTTTGTTTTTACTTTCCTACTCTGTTTTTTTCCTTGGTATTTTCTTCTGATTCAACTTTGCAAATAGCAGGTAGTACTTTAGCCTCCATGTTCTCCACCCACTTCCTCAGGAAGTGCATTTTTTTTTTTTTGGTATGCAGAATGTTTGGATCCTGCTGAAGCTAGCTCACTTAGTTGTCGTCAGTGATCAGGATGCAGAGGGTGTGACTGAGGAAGGTGTGGCCTGATGATGGGCCCAGATGCTGGCTCAGTTTGACTGTATAGAAAGGGGCAAGAGTTCTTTACATATTCTAGATACTAGTCTGTGTCAGATCTGTGGTTTGAAAATGTTTTGTTCCAGTCTGTAACCTGTCCTTTTATGTTCTTGACAGTTTTCTTTTTTTGAACAGAGAAATAGTTTGTAATTTTGATGAATTCCTATCTGTTAATTTTTCCTTTCATGGATTGCCCATTTGGTGTCAAGTCTGTGGATTTTTGGCAAATCCTAGAAGTTGAAATTTTTATTCCGTGTTATATTTCTAAAAGTTTTATAGTTTTACAATTAAGATGTGATCCATCTTAAGTTAATTTTTATAGAATGTTTTAAACTTAGGTTGAGGGTTATAGTTTTGTTTATGGATGTCCCTTTGCTCTGGTATCATTTGTTGAAAGGGTTATTTTCTCCCATTAAATTGCTATTGCATCTTTATAGAAGATTAGTGGCATATGTTTGTATGGGTCTGTTTATAGGTTCTCTGTTTCATTGATCTATATGTAAATTCCTTTGCCAATACTGCACAGTCTTGATTAGTTATATAATAAGTCTCAAAATCAAGTAGACTGTTATTTTCACTTTATTCTTTTTCAAAATTATTTTTAGCTCTTCTAGTCTCTCTGCCTTTCCATATAAGTCATTTTTATGGGAATCATTTTAAACATATTTACCAATTTGGGAGAATTTGCATCCTTTTATTGAGTCTTCCATAAGCATAGTATGGTATTTGATATCTTTATCTGTGTTTTTTAGTTTTCTACATACAGGTTGTGTGTCTGTTTTGTTAGATTTATACCTAACTAAATCACTCTTTTTGAGTGTAAATGGTGCTGTGTTTTTAGTTTCAGAATTTATTGCTAGCATATAGGAATATAATTGATTTGTGTATGTTTATTTGTATCTGCAACCTTTCAGAATTCTCTTGTTCTAGGCGGCATTTTAATTTTTTTGTTTCTAATCTTGTATGCTTTTTATTTACTTTTTACATTTTTACCTTATGGCACTGGATAGAGTTCCCAGCAGTATATTGATATGAGTGTTGAAAGTGGACCTTGCCTTGTTTCTGATCTTGGGAGGAAAATATATACATTCTTTCACCACTAAATAATGTTAACTATAGGTATTTATTTATTTATTTATTTATTTAATTTATTTATTTTTTTGAGACAGAGTCTTGCTCCGTCTCTGAGGCTGGAGTGCAGTGCCATGATGTCAGCATACTGCAACCTCCGCCTCCTGAGTTCAAGCAGCCCTTCCACATCAGCCTCCCGAATAGCTGGGACTACAGTATGCCTGGTGAATTTTTGTATTTTTAGTAGAGATGGGGTTTCACCATGTTGGCCTGACAAGTCTTGAACTCCTGGCTTCAAGTGATCCGCCCACCTTGACCTCCCAGAGTGCTGGGATTACAGGCATGAGCCACCGCTCCCAGCCAGCTGTAGCTTTTTTTGTAGGTGCTTTCTATCAGGTTGAGGAAATTTTCTATTTTGGTGTTTCCAAGAATTTTATTTTTATCATGAATATGTGTTGAATTTTGTCATATTTATGTTCTGCATTAATTGATATGATTATATGATTGTTTTCTTTAAGCTATTGTGGTAGATTACATTGATTTTTCTGAATATTGAAGATGAATTGCATCCTTAGAATAACCCTCACAATGCCTAACTCTTACATATTACTGAATTATATGTAGTAAGAGTTGATTAGGCATATTTATACGTATATTCATGAGGAATATTAGTCTGTGATTTTTTTATATTGTCTTTGTTCAATTTGGGTATCAGGGTAGTACCAGCTTTTAAAAATGTATTGAAGAGGAGGCGGAGCAAGATGGCCGAATAGGAACAGCTCCAGTCTCCATCTCCCAGCGCGAGCGACACAGAAGACCGGTGATTTCTGCATTTTCAACTGAGGTACTGGGGTCATCTCACTCGGGAGTGCCGGACAATCGGTGCGGGTCAGCTGCTGCAGCCTGACCAGCGAGAGCTGAAGCAGGGCGAGGCATCGCCTCACCTGGGAAGCGCGAGGGGGAAGGGAGTCCCTTTTCCTAGCCAGGGGAATTGAGACACACAACACCTGGAAAATCGGGTAACTCCCACCCCAATACTGCGCTATAACACCGGCACACCGGAGAATATATCCCACACCTGGCCGGGAGGGTCCCACGCCCACGGAGCCTCCCTCCTTGCTAACACAGCAGTCTGCGGCAATCTAACTGCAAGGCAGCAGCGAGGCTGGGGGAGGGGCGCCCGCCATCGCTGAGGCTTAAGTAGGTAAATAAAGCCGCTGGGAAGCTCCAACTGGGTGGAGCTCACAGCAGCTCAAGGAAACCTGCCTGTCTCTGTAGACTGTGCCTCTGGGGACAGGGCTCAGCTAAAGGAGCAGAAGCCTGTGCAAACGCGAACGACTCTGTCTGACAGCTTTGAAGAGAGCAGTGGATCTCCCAACACGGAGGTTGAGATCTGAGAAGGGGCAGTCTGCCTGCTCAAGTGGGTCCCTGACCCCTGAGTAGCCTAACTGGGAGACATCCCCCACTAGGGGCAGTCTGACACCCCACACCTCACAGGGTGGAGTACACCCCTGAGAGGAAGCTTCCAAAGCAAGAATCAGACAGGTGCACTCGCTGTTCAGCAATATTCTATCTTCTGCAACCTCTGCTGCTGATACCCAGGCAAACAGGGTCTGGAGTGGACCTCAAGCAATCTCCAACAGACCTATAGCTGAGGGTCCTGACTGTCAGAAGGAAAACTATCAAACAGGACGGACACCTAAACCAAAACCCCATCAGTACGTCACCATCATCAAAGACCAGAGACAGATAAAACCACAAAGATGGGGAAAAGCAGGGCAGAAAAGCTGGAAATTCAAAAAATAAGAGCGCATCTCCTCCTGCAAAGGAGCACAGCCCATCGCCAGCAACGGATCAAAGCTGGTCAGAGAATGATTTTGATGAGATGAGAGAAGAAGGCTTCAGTCCATCAAACCTCTCAGAGCTAAAGGAGGAATTACGTACCCAGCACAAAGAAACTAAAAATCTTGAAAAAAGAGTGGAAGAATTGACAGCTAGACTAATTAATGCAGAGAAGGTCATAAACGAAATGACAGAGATGAAAACCATGACACAAGAAATACGTGACAAATGCACAAGCTTCAGTAACCGACTCGATCAACTGGAAGAAAGTATCAGCGATGGAGGATCAAATGAATGAAATGAAGCCAGAAGAGAAACCAAAAGAAAAAAGAAGACAAAGAAATGAACAAAGCCTGCAAGAAGTATGGGATTATGTCAAAAGACCAAATCTACGTCTGATTGGGGTGCCTGAAAGTGAGGGGGAAAATGGAACCAAATTGGAAACACTCTACAGGATATCATCCAGGAGAACTTCCCCAACCTAGCAGGGCAGGCCAACATTCAAATTCAGGAAATACAGAGAACGCCACAAAGATACTCCTCCAGAAGAGCAACTCCAAGACACATAATTGCCAGATTCACCAAAGTTGAAATGAAGGAAAAAATCTTAAGGGCAGCCAGAGAGAAAGGTCGGGTTACCCACAAAGGGAAGCCCATCAGACTGACAGCAGATCTCTCGGCAGAAACTCTACAAGCCAGAAGAGAGTGGGGGCCAATATTCAAAGTTCTTAAAGAAAAGAATTTTCAACCCAGAATTTCATATCCAGCCAAACTAAGTTTCATAAGTAAAGGAGAAATAAAATTCTTTACAGATAAGCAAATGCTTAGAGATTTTGTCACCACCAGGCCTGCCTTACAAGAGACCCTGAAGGAAGCCCTAAACATGGAAAGGAACAACCGGTACCAGCCACTGCAAAAACATGCCAAAATGTAAAGACCATCGAGCCTAGGAAGAAACTGCATCAACTAATGAGCAAAATAACCAGTTAATATCATAATGGCAGGATCAAGATCACACATAACAATATTAACCTTAAATGTAAATGGACTAAATGCTCCAATTAAAAGACACAGACTGGCAAACTGGATAAAGAGTCAAGACCCATCAGTGTGCTGTCTTCAGGAGACCCATCTCACATGCAGAGACATACATAGGCTCAAAATAAAGGGATGGTGGAAGATCTACCAAGCAAATGGAGAACAAAAAAAAGCAGGGGTTGCAATCCTAGTCTCTGATAAAACAGACTTTAAACCATCAAAGATCAAAAGAGACAAAGAAGGCCATTACATAATGGTAAAGGGATCAATCCAACAGGAAGAGCTAACTATCCTAAATATATATGCACCTAATACAGGAGCACCCAGATTCATAAAGCAAGTCCTTAGAGACTTACAAAGAGACTTAGACTCCCATACGATAATAATGGGAGACTTCAACACTCCACTGTCAACATTAGACAGATCAACGAGACAGAAAGTTAACAAGGATATCCAGGAATTGAACTCATCTCTGCACCAAGGGGACCTAATAGACATCTATAGAACTCTCCACCCCAAGTCAACAGAATATACATTCTTCTCAGCACCACATCGCACTTATTCCAAAATTGACCACATAATTGGAAGTAAAGCACTCCTCAGCAAATGTAAAAGAACAGAAATTATAACAAACTTTCTCTCAGACCACAGTGCAATCAAACTAGAACTCAGGACTAAGAAACTCAATCAAAACCACTCAACTACATGGAAACTGAACAACCTGCTCCTGAATGACTACTGGGTACATAACGAAATGAAAGCAGAAATAAAGATGTTCTTTGAATCCAATGAGAACAAAGATACAACATACCAGAATCTCTGGGACACATTTAAAGCAGTGTGTAGAGGGAAATTTATAGCACTAAGTGCCCACAAGAGAAAGCAGGAAAGATCTAAAATTGACACTCTAACATCACAATTAAACGAACTAGAGAGGCAAGAGCAAACACATTCAAAAGCTAGCAGAAGGCAAGAAATAACTAAGATCAGAGCAGAACTGAAGGAGATAGAGACACAAAAAACCCTCCAAAAAATCAATGAATCCAGGAGTTGGTTTTTTGAAAAGATCAACAAAATTGACAGACCGCTAGCAAGGCTAATAAAGAAGAAAAGAGAGAGGAATCAAATAGACGCAATAAAAAATGATAAAGGGGATATCACCACCGACCCCACAGAAATACAAACTACCATCAGAGAATACTATAAACACCTCTACGCAAATCAATAGAAAATCTAGAAGGAATGGATAATTTCCTGGACACTTACACTCTCCCAAGACTAAACCAGGAAGAATTTGAATCCCTGAATAGACCAATAGCAGGCTCTGAAATTGAGGCAACAATTAATAGCCTACCCACCAAGAAAAGCCCAGGACCAGATGGATTCACAGCTGAATTCTACCAGAGGTACAAGGAGGAGCTGGTACCATTCCTTCTGAAACTATTCCAATCAATAGAAAAAGAGGGAATCCTCCCTAACTCATTTCATGAGGCCAACATCATCCTGATACCAAAGCCTGGCAGAGACACAACAAAAAAAGAGAATTTTAGACCAATCTCCCTGATGAACATCGATGCAAAAATCCTCAATAAAATACTGGCAAACCGGATTCAGCAGCACATCAAAAAGCTTATCCACCATGATCAAGTGGGCTTCATCCCTGGGATGTAAGGCTGGTTCAGCATTCGCAAATCAATCAACGTAATCCAGCATATAAACAGAACCAAAGACAAGAACCACATGATTATCTCAATAGGTGCAGAAAAGGCTTTTGACAAAATTCAACAGCCCTTCATGCTAAAAACGCTCAACAAATTCGGTATTGATGGAACGTACCTCAAAATAATAAGAGCTATTTATGACAAACCCACAGCCAATATCATACTGAACGGGCAAAAACTGGAAAAATTCCCTTTGAAAACTGGCACAAGACAGGGATGCCCTCTCTCACCACTCCTATTCAACATAGTGTTGGAAGTTCTGGCTAGGGCAATCAGGCAAGAGAAAGAAATCAAGGGTATTCAGTTAGGAAAAGAAGAAGTCAAATTGTCCCTGTTTGCAGATGACATGATTGTATATTTAGAAAACCCCATCGTCTCAGCCCAAAACCTTCTTAAGCTGATAAGCAACTTCAGCAAAGTCTCAGGATACAAAATTAATGTGCAAAAATCACAAGCATTCTTATACACCAGTAACAGACAAGCAGAGAGCCAAATCAGGAATGAACTTCCATTCACAATTGCTTCAAAGAGAATAAAATACCTAGGAATCCAACTTATAAGGGATGTAAAGGACCTCTTCAAGGAGAACTACAAACCACTGCTCAGTGAAATCAAAGAGGACACAAACAAATGGAAGAACATACCATGCTCATGGATAGGCAGAATCAATATTGTGAAAATGGCCATACTGCCCAAGGTAATTTATAGATTCAATGCCATCCCCATCAAGCTACCAATGAGTTTCTTCACCGAATTGGAAAAAACGGCTTTAAAGTTCATATGGAACCAAAAAAGAGCCCGCATTGCCAAGACAATCCTAAGTCAAAAGGACAAAGCTGGAGGCGTCACGCTACCTAACTTCAAACTATACTACAAGGCTACAGTAACCAAAACAGCATGGTACTGGTACCAAAACAGAGATATAGACCAATGGAACAGAACGGAGTCCTCAGAAATAATGCCACACATCTACAACCATCTGATCTTTGACAAACCTGAGAGAAACAAGAAATGGGGAAAGGATTCCCTATTTAATAAATGGTGCTGGGAAAATTGGCTAGCCATAAGTAGAAAGCTGAAACTGGATCCTTTCCTTACTCCTTATATGAAGATTAATTCAAGATGGATTAGAGACTTAAATGTTAGACCTAATACCATAAAAACCCTAGAAGAAAATCTAGGTAGTACCATTCAGGACATAGGCATGGGCAAGGACTTCATGTCTAAAACACCAAAAGCAACGGCAGCAAAAGCCAGAATTGACAAATGGGATCTAATTCAACTAAAGAGCTTCTGCACAGCAAAAGAAACTACCATCAGAGTGAACAGGCAACCTACAGAATGGGAGAAAATTTTTGCAATCTACTCATCTGACAAAGGGCTCATTTCCAGAATCTACAAAGAACTCAAACAAATATACAAGAAAAAAACAAACAACCCCATCCAAAAGTGGGCAAAGGATATGAACAGACATTTCTCAAAAGAAGACATTCATACAGCCAACAGACACATGAAAAAATGCTCATCATCACTCGCCATCAGAGAAATGCAAATCAAAACCACAATGAGATACCATCTCACACCAGTTAGAATGGCAATCATTAAAAAATCAGGAAACAACAGGTGTTGGAGAGGATGTGGAGAATTAGGAACACTTTTACACTGTTGGTGGGATTGTAAACTAGTTCAACCATTATGGAAAACAGTATGGCAATTCCTCAAGGATCTAGAACTAGATGTACCATATGACCCAGCCATCCCACTACTGGGTATATACCCAAAGGATTATAAATTATTCTACTACAAAGACGCACACGTATGTTTACTGCGGCACTATTCACAATAGCAAAGACTTGGAATCAACCCAAATGTCCATCAGTGACAGACTGGATTAAGAAAATGTGGCACATATACACCATGGAATACTATGCAGCCATAAAAAAGGATGAGTTTGCGTCCTTTGTAGGGACATGGATGCAGCTGGAAACCATCATTCTTAGCAAACTATCACAAGAAGAGAAAACCAAAGACCGCATGTTCTCACTCATAGGTGGGAACTGAACAATGAGCTCACTTGGACTCGGGAAGGGGAACATCACACAATGGGGCCTATCATGGGGAGGGGGGAGGGGGGAGGGATTGCATTGGGGAGTTATACCTGATATAAATGATGAATTGATGGGTGCTGACGAGTTGATGGGTGCAGCACACCAACATGGCACATGTATACATATGTAACAAACCTGCACGTTATGCATATGTACCCTAGAACTTAAAGTATAATAAAAAAAAAAAGGAAAAAATAAATGTATTGAAGAATATTGTTTTCTTTTATTCTTTTTAAAATTTTCTTAGAGACAGGGTCTCACTCTGTCACCCAGGCTGGCATGCAGTGGTGTGATCATAGGTCACTGCAGCCTTGAACTCCTGGTCTTAAGGGATCCACCTTAGCCTCCCAAGTAACTGGGATTACAGGCACATGCCACTACACCTGAATAATTTTTAAACTTTTTAATAGAGGTGGGTTTTCTACAAAATGCCCAGGCTGGTCTCAAACTCCTGGACCCAAGCCGCCTTCCTGCCTTTGCCTCTGAAAGTTCTGGGATTACAGGTGTGAGCCACTGTGCCTGGCCCTCTTCTGTTATTCTGTGGTAGAGATTTGGTAGAATTAGAGCTAATTCTTCTGCAGTCATTTGGTAGAATTTAGCAGTGAAGCCATCTGGGGCTGCAGAGTTTTTAGGAGTTTTCAAAATATAAATTAAAATTTCTTAATAGTATATAGGACGTTCAAATTATCTATTTTAGATTGAGTGAGTTGTGGTAGTTGGTGTTTTTCAAGGAATTGGTCCATTTCCTGTAAGTTGTCACATTGATGTGTGTGGAGATTTTTATAGTATTTTTAAAATAAACATTTTGATATCTGTGGGATCTGTAATGATACCCTGTTTCTTTCCTGATACTGATAATTTGCATCTTCTCTATTTTCTTCTTTGCCTGACTGGAAATCAATTGATTTTATATATATTGTCCAGTAGCAGCTTTACATTTCATTGGTTTTCTCTGTTTCTTTTCTGTTTTCAATTTTATTGATTTCTACATTGTATTCCTTCTTTCTGCTTGCTTCAGTTTTATATTTCTCTAGTTTTTCTAATTTCTTGAGGTGGGAGCTTAGATTATTGATTTGAAACTTTTCTTCTTTAATAATATGTATATTTAGCTGTCATAAAATTTCCTTTCAGCACTGCTTTACCTGTGTTCCATAAATTCTGTTATATTGTATTGTCATTTTCATTCAGTTTGGTGTAATTTTTTATTTGCCTTGAGAATTCCTTTTTGCATGGATTACTTAGAGTATATTGTTTTGTTTCTAAACGTTTAGAAAATTTTTTTTGTTACCGATTTTTAGTTTCAATGCATTGTGGTTGGAGAAAATATTCCATGTACGATTTCATTTCTTTTAATCTTATGTTTTTTTTCCCCCAGGATATGATCTTTCTTGGTGTATGTCCTCTTGGTGTATGTCCTTGCTGTACACACTTGAAGTGAAAGTATATTTTGCTTTTGTTAGGTGGCTATTCAATGACTGTTGCTAGATCCTGTTGGTTGATAGTGTTGTTGAGTTTTTCTTTATCATTGCTGATTTTCTGTCTAGTTCTATACCTCTCTGTAATTGTGGGTTTACCTATTTTTATTCCTGTCAGTGTTACTTCATATATTTTGTAGCTTTTGTTTGGTGCATACACATTGATAATTGCTATGTCTTGGTGGTTAATCCTGTGTCATTAAATAATGTATCTTTTTGTGTTTTGTAATTTTTTCTTTTTTGCTTTGGAGTCCACTTTATCTGATATTAACTACTGCTTTCTTTTGATTAATTTTTGTATAACATATCCTGCTGTCCTTTTACACTCAGCTAGCTTGTATCACTGTATTTAGAATGAGTTATTTTGTGGACTGCATATAGGTTGATCATATCTACCTGTATACTCTGCCTGTCTCTATCTTTTAGTGCATTTATATAATTTACATTTAATGTAATTATTGATGTATTAGGATTTAAGTCTGCCATTTGATTTTGTTCTGTTCCGTTCCTGTTTTTTCTATAAAATAATTTTTTATTTTTCTCTTTTCTTTGTCCTGCCTTCTTGTGGTTTAATTGAAATTTTGAAAAGAATTCCATTTTCACATGTACACATGTCTAGATATATAGTATTTTTGAATGTATCCCTTTGTAGAGCTCTTTTAGTAGTTACCCCTAGGCTTATATCATATATGCAGAACTTATAGTCAGCTGTTGTCATTTTTTCCAATGGAGTAAATTATAGAAACGTTATCTTCTTTTATATCACTTTACCTCTTTGATAATATAATTGTATCAATTATTTTTCTACATAAACTAAGAATCATATAAATTAGTATTATAGTTTTTGCTTCAATCATCAAATCTAATTAAGAAAATTCAAGAGAAAAATAAAAGTCTATTATATTTACCCATGGATTTGCTTACATTTTTTTCTTCTTAGTGTAGTTCCATGGTTTTTTGTTTCCTAATTTTCTTTCTGCTTAGAGAATTTTCTTTCACCTTTATTTTTAGGGTATTTCTGTTAGTGACAAATTATTTTCATTTTCTTTCATCTGAAAATGTTTTGATTTCTCTTCCATTCCTGAAATGTATTTTTGGTAGGTATAAGATTCTAGATTGACAATACTTTCCTTTCAGCATTTGACAAATGTGCCACTTCCTTCTGTCTTCTGTATTTTCAATGAAAATTATAGGAATTTGTATTTTAAATATTTTATACTTATTTTTCAAAAATCTAGAATGTAAAATACATGTAACATTTACCATGAGTGACATTTAGTACATTCATAATGTTTTACAAACATCACCATTATTATGCGCCGAAACATTTTCATTTCCACAAACAGAAACTTCCAAGCCCATTAAGCGGTCACGTTTTTTCATCCTCCTGCTCCTGGCAACCATTCGACTTCTTTCTATCTCTGTGTATTTGCCTATTCTGAATATTTCATGTACATGAAATTATGTAATAGGTGACTTTTGCATCTGTCTTCTTTCATTCAGCATATTGTTTTCTGAGTTCATTCATGTACATTCCTTTTCATGACTGAATAATGTTTCACTACAAGTATACACCGTTCTTCTTTTTTTTATTTTTGAGATGGAGTCTTGTTCTGTCTCCCAGGCTGGAGTGCAGTGGCGCCATCTCACCTTACTGCAACCTCCACCTCCTGAGTTCAAGCGATTCTCCTGTCTCAGCCTCCTGAGTAGCTAGGATTACAGGCACCCGCCACCATGCCCAGCTAATTTTTGTATTTTTAGTAAAGACAGGATTTCGCCATGCTGGCAAAGCTGGTCTCGAACTCCTGACCTCAGGTGTTCTGCCCGCATTGGCCTCCCAAAGTGCTGAGATTACAGGCGTGAGCCACTGTGCCCAGCTGGATATATACCATTCAATAATATGAACAGCTCATTTATTTATCAGTTGATGGACATTTGGGTTGTAAACAGCTTTTGGCTATTGTGACTGGTGCTGCTATCTTTTATGGTTTCGATGAAAAATTTGCTGATAATTCATGAATTTTTTTTCACTATAGGTAAAGTGTTGTTTCTCTCTTGTCAATTTTTTCTTTGCCCATAGTATTCTAAAATGACTATGTTGTAACTTGTTGTGTATTTCCTTGGTTTTCTTCCTGCTTGGGATTCATTCAGCTTCTTGATTGTGTACCTTTATGTCTTTTTCCAAATTTGGAAGTTTTGTGTCGTTTTTTAAATTTTACATTTCAAATTAGACTTTATTTTTTAAAGAGTTTTAGGTTTCCAGAAATATTGTGCATAAAGTACAGGCTTTTCCTCCCCACCCCCCACCTCAGTTTTCCTATTATTAACATCCTGCATTAGTGTGGAACATTTGTTATAATGGATGAACCAGTACTGATACACTATTAATATTATTCATTATTTACATTAGGGTTTACTCTTTGTGTTGTACAGTCCTAAGGGTTTTACCAAATGCACAATGTCATGTAGCTATCGTTACAGTACCATGCAGGATAGTTTCACTGCCCTAACAATGCCCTTGGGTGCCACCTGTGCATCCTTTCCCACTTCCTCTAGGAACCTTGGAAATAACTGTGTTTTTTTACTGTCTCTATGGTTTTGCTTTTTCTAGAATATCATATAGGTGGAGTCATATAGTATGTAGCCTTTCAGATTGATTTCTTTCACTTAGCAGTATGCAGTTAATGTTTTCCCTATGTTTTTGTGGCTTTATAGTTCATTTCTTTTTATTGCTGAATCATATTTCATTGTATGGATGTGCTACAGTTTGCTTATCCATTCACCTGTTGAAGGACATCGTAGTTGCTTCCAAGTCTTGGCATTTATGAAGAAAAATGCTATAAGCTTTTGTATGCAGTTTTTTGGTATGGGCATCAAATTTTCAACTCATTTGGGTAAATACTTAGGAGTGTAGTTACTGGATCATATGGTAAGGCTATGTTTAGTTTTATATGAAACTGCCAGAGTGTCTTTTAAAGTGACTATACCATTTTGTATTCCTTCCAGCAATGAATGAAGTTGCGTCACATCCTCACTAGTATACCATTATTCATGTATTTTTTCAGTCTAACTGTCCCGTGGGGCAGTTCTGATACCACCAGAGAAGGCTGATGGAGGGAGTCCTATTAATGCTGGTTAGGATTGTAAGTACAGATAATCCAGGCAATCTCCACTGCCACTGTGTGGTGGGAGCTTGTTACTAGCTACTGGAGAAGGTTTTGGGGTCCCTAAACAGCCAGCCACCTCTTATGTTACCCCAGTATGGGTCTGAGTGCTTCGTTACTGCCTGATGATGATGAAAGTCTACTATCTCCAACTGACCTTGCTTGTGTGGGTGGGGATTAGGTCACAGTTTTTTGGGGTTGGGGCAGAAGGAGGTGCTGTTTGACAGCAGTATAGCGGTTATTGTTTAAAAGTTTTCTGTCTTAATAGGATGACCTTTTCCTGGTTCTTTGGCTAGAGAGAGCAAGTTTTTGTTGGAGTTTCTTTCTGTCTGTGCCTGTTAGTGCTTCCAGGTTTCCAGCTTCTTCACTTTCAAATAGCCTGATATATATGCAAAAAGATAAACTAGGGAATTCACCACTATGTTTTTTTGTGTCTCCCACAATCCCTAGTTGGTCTGCCTTCTTCTCTCTACCTTTCAGAATATTTTTATTTTGGTTATGTATGTATATATATTCCAGAGTTTTAAGGTATGCACTAGGTGTTTTTTTGGAGGAATACTGAAAAGTATGTTTCTTTCATCTTCTCAGAAGTGTATGCTGAGCATGTATAGTTTAAAGCTTTTTACTATCAATTCCTTTTTTTAAAAACAGATAAACAATAGTCATCATTTAGCTATGGTTACATGCGGTTGCATTTTAAATCCTTTTTTAAGTCCCACTATTCTCCCATATTAGGATTTCACGTTTGCATATGCTCTTTTATTATGAGCCAACACACAGAATTTATTACTGTAGTCTAATTGTGTATAGCCTTCATTGGGATGATTATTGGTGGTAGTGTGGGCCACAGAGTATAAAAAATATTTAGGCCGTGTGTGTGTGTGTGTGTGTGTGGGGGGGTGTGTGTGTTTAAGACAGGTTCTTGCTCTGTCACATAGGCTGGAGTACAGTGGTGCTATGATAGCTCACTATAGCCCCAACTTCTGGGCTCAAGTCATCCTCCCAAGTAGCTAGGACTACAGGTGTGCACCTCAGCCTCCCAAGTAGCTAGGAGTACAGGTGTGCACCATCACACCTGGCTAACTTTTTAATTGTTTGTAGAGACAGGGTCTCGCTATGTTGCCCAGACTAGTCATGGACTCCTGACCTTTAGCAGTCCTCCCACCTTAGCCTCCTAAAGCACTGGGATTACAAGCATGACCCACCAAACCTGTAAGCCATTCATGTTTTATTTGAAGAGCATTTTATACATCAGGAGATGGGGTGAAACATTGATTGGAAAACTGATGTTTTTTTTTTTTTAATACGCTACTTATTCTTTAGGAATTAGAATCAAATTATGGTAAATAACAAAGTAGAAACAGTTTTGGAAAGAGTAAAAGAAGACATATTTTAGAAGTTCTCGAGTTGATTCACTCCTGTGAACATTAATGTCAGCTAGAGTCTGAGAATTGTTTTTCCAGCTCAGAGCTAGATAATCTGTAAGTTGTTGGTTAGATGATGATATTAGTTTTGGAGATACGTGACAAGTTTTGTACATAATACTATATCTGGAGAGTGAATTGATGAACCATCTCTAATCTATAACTCTTTTAAAATTAAAATTTAAAGTTTTATTTTTGCAGTGCTAAAGATCATGGTTGTCTCCTGAGGATAGATTTTGATAGCATATGGCCATGAAATTCCTACCTAATATACTTTGTACAGTTCTGCATACTTACTGTGCAAAGTGGTTGCTGTAGCAGGAGATCTACTATGTTTCTGTGCTGAGATCTGATTGCTATTTTCGTATATATGAATGTTAATCACAGTTTATTTTTTCTAACGGGAAATATTTTCTTTTTTACAGGGGATCTTTCCTGCAAATTACATTCACTTGAAAAAGGCAATTGTCAGTAATAGGGGGTGAGTAATTGGCCTTACTAAATTTATTTACAATTTTTATAGGCTGTAGAGGAGGATTGTTTTTCTTATTGGTTCCTAGTATAAAATATACAATTGACATGTTTTCCTGGCAAAAATGTACATGCTTTATCATGTAATTCTAAGGGAATAATGTTTTCTTAAAATACAGACAACTTTAATCTGTTTTCTTGTATACGGAAGAAGTGACGTTAGCTGTGAATTTTATAAAATAAATTAGGCATGCAGTATGTTTTAAAAAATTATGTACTATTTTGAGCATAGTCATTCACAGGGTAGGAGTTAAAGAAAAATATGTCATTTTGTTTTTACAAAGTGAAAGAGACTTTAAAAATTTTTTATTTTCAAGTTGAAATTGAAAAAGTTTAAAGGTGTATACCTTAACCATAAGAAGACAATATACAAAATGGTTTGTCACAAATTTTAAAAGCAAAGCAGTCTCCCTAAAAAGAGACAAGAAATAAATATATCAAAGTGTTACCACTTGTTTTTGCATGTTGGGAATATGAATGAGTTTTCAAAAAATTCTTTGTCATGTTGTTTTTAAAAATAGTATTATAGTTTTGATTTTATTTTTCAAAATTTATTATTTTAAAACATAAAATGTAGGTACTGTATAATTTGTAACCAAGATAACTTCCTAAAGTAGAAATACTATTCTTGACTGGAGGGTGAGTAAGCATCAGAGTGATCTTCTGGTCAGTTAGGGTTCATTCAGGAAAATAGAAACATGAGTCACTTTATGAGGTGGAATTTAATGTGGAAAATTATTTACACACGTTTGAAGAGTGAAAGAACAAAAGAGGAAATCCTGATGTAACCCATAGATTATAACTGCATAAAGCGGCCTACACATTAATGGTAGGGATACAAAAGATAGTGGGTTGGGGATACCGAAACCCAGGAACTCAGAAATTAGATCTAGAGACACTGGAGCTCAGAAATTTGAGGAGGAAATATCAAATAGCTACTGTTGGTATGTATAAAGAAGGTGGTAATGAGGCTGTTTTGGGGAATGCCAAAAGCAACTGGAGGCTGGAACCAATTTTCACTGAAAGAAATTGTTTATAGGAACAGCAGGAAACACACTTCTTTACCTTCTTTTCCCCAGTATCTTTCTAATGCTCCCAGCTGGCAATGGAGACCGCAAAACACAGCTCGCGAATTTTAGCTTCATGATTAGTACTTAGAAGAATAGATTTGGAGATGATAGTTATTATTAATTGTCTTGTATGCCTTCCAATATAAAATTTGGGGAAATAGTAAGAATATAACTTAGAAGATTCTGATGTGAATCCACAACTAGCATACTTCTTCTTCTTCTCCTTTTACAAAACATGTAAAGCCATAAGGACATAAAGAAGAAAAACAACTTATACATCTCATGTTTATGAACCTTTGCAGCAAATAATCTGCCATCTCAAGTTTATAAGTAAAGACTATCAAAAGTATTGAGCCTGGATAGAAGTGTGGGAAAAGGAAAAGAGAGTATTTTGACTTGGGATTAGCAAAGCATATATTTTGGAAAGTGCTTAAAAACATTTTCTGAATGTGAATGGCTTATCACAAAATTCAGAAATAATATCCTTGATTTATCAGTAATGAAGCTGATCAGAACTGAAAGTGGGCAGAAGCTGTGAGGGACCAAGGTGAGAAAAGGAGATATAGATAGTATCTAGGGATTCTGAAATAGAGTGCCTTAGAAAATACCAGCAAAATCATACACTTTCTGATGATAAGGAACTTACCATAAGTTCATGAGTCATATGTCCCATTTATAATAGTTACAAAGGACATTGGGGAACACTTTGCTAGCAGAAGAATCCCTACCTGGATTCAGTTTGCTTCAGGAAAGTAGAAGTGTTGTGGCTGTACATAAAATTACGCACAGAGAAGCCATATTTGCTGGAAGTGGGATGTAAATCTTAGAAAGCTATTTGGAATTTGCTTCCATATCCAAATGTCCAATAAGTTGATGGTCCAGAATAAAAATTCTAAAATCTGGAGAAAATATTAAAAAACAATTGTCTATAGGCACTGGAGAACAATTGGTTGGGCAAGACCAACCTTGAGGGGCTGTGATCTTTGATGGAAGGGATGTGCACAAGGAGAGATTCATGTTTACTTTGGCCTTTTTCTCCAGAGAATTTTTCATTTTACTATGTGGTAGTGGAATAGAACCCAACCAGAAAGTAGTAGTCTTTCATGACATCAGCAATTTGGCAGAATAAGAAGTTTCAGCTCTCATTCCCCTACAGAAACACAGATTTAACAATGGTATACCAAGAAAAATACCTTTATAAGAGGTCCAGTATCCAGTGAAGAAGTTGCAGTACTCCAGAGGAGCACAAAACAGAGAGTAGACACATTGAAATGGCTAAGAAGAGCAATTTCACTCTTAGCTTTGTCAGTCCCTTCTCCCAGCTGGTTAAGAGAGAATTTGTCCCAGACTGTGACTCCTCCGGTGGGGCAAAGAACAAGTGGACTGTAAAACAAACATCTCTAGCATTTGTGGGTGCTGCTTGAATGACCTCTTTCTATCCCACCTCACCCAGAGTGCTGGAGTAGCCAGCATAATTTAAACTTGCAGGGGAAGCTAAGAACAAAGACAAGGAATGAGAGGCTCACTGCAGCTTGCTTGCCTCTGCAAGATTGGAAAAAATGCATAACCCTCAGATTTTTGTAGGAGGGAGGGAGAGGAGTGGGAGCAATATCCCATCATTTCAGTGCCTCACTCTAGAGAAAAGTGGAGGGCAGGCAACTGTGGCCAGTAGAGCTCTGCAGGGTTGGGAGAAGATGCATATCTGTGAGTCTTCTGCTTCAGAAGGGAATGAGAAGAATGAAGCATGCATCCTGGAATTTTAGAGTACTGCCCTAGGGAAAAGAGATGGGCCTCTTACTGTGGCCATCATTTCTTTGTGAGATTTGGAGAAGGCACACAACCCTGAGACTCAGGTTGGATGGAGGAATGAAGTGCGTACATTCATAGAATAGATTTGAGAGGTTCCCAGAATCTGGTTGGGCTGATTGGTGAGGGTCTTTGTCTATTGAAGTCAGTCCATAAAGACTGGGAGGAGTGGTTGTTGCTTCAAATGTACAGGCCCCAAAGCAAAGCTGCAAGGAAGATGAAGAATCAGGAATACATGACACAATCAAAGGAACAAAATAAATATTCAATAACAGACCCTAAAGAAAAGGAGTTCTATGAATTGCCTACAAGACAACTCAAAATAATAATCTTAAAGATTACTTAACTAAATGAGTTACAAGAGAACACAGATAGACAACTAAATTAAATGAGGAAAATGAAAAATGAAAATCATGAGAATACCAACAAAGAGATAGAAACCATAAGAAAGCAAAGAACCAAACAGAAATTATGGAGCTGAAGAATACAATAAATAATGCAAAAGTTCTATAGAGAACTTCAACAGCATTCTTGATCAAATAGAGGAGCGAGTCAACTTGAAGATAGGTCATTTGAAATGATTCATTCAGAGAATCAAAAAGGAGAATGAGTGAAGAAATCCTAAGAAACTAATGGGACACCATCAAGCAAACCAATATGCTCCATATGGGATTATCAGAAGGAGGGCAGGAGAAAGAGGAAGAGGGAGAGCAGGAGGAGAAATGAGCAGGAAATTTATTTAAAGAAACAGTGGCTGAAAACTTCCATATCTGGGGAGGGAAATGAACATTGATCCTTGAAGTTCAAACAACCCCTTTAAGAGGAATCCATGCTGAGATGCATTGTGGTCAAATTGCCAAACGTCAAAGAGAATTTTGAAAGTAGCAAGATGAAAAGGACTTGTCTTATGTAAGAGAGCCTCCATAAATCTGCTATCAGCAGATTTCTCAGCCAAAACTTTATAGGCCAGAAGGGAGCAGGATGATATATTTAAAATACTGAAGGAAACAAAAAAACTCTGTCAACCAGTACCCAGCAAAACTGTCCTTCAGAAATGAAGTAGAGAGAAAGGCTTTCCCAGATAAACAAAAGCTGAGGGAGTTCATCACCACTAGACCTGCCTTATAAAAAAATGCTAAAAGGAGTTCGAGTTGATACAAAATGATGCTACACAGCAACAAGAAAGCATACAAAAGTATACAATTCACAGGCAAGGGCAAATATATACACATATACAGAACATTTGAATACTGTAAAGATAGTATATAAACAATTTTAGTCTAAGAGTTAAAAGACAGAAGTATTAAGAATATAACTACAAAAACTTGTTAGTAGATGCACAATATAAAACATGTAAATTGTGTCATAAACAATAAAACATTTGAGGGAATTAAAATTGTCAGGTTTTTGTTTTTGATTTTTTTTTACAGCATGCAAATCTTTTAAGTTTAGCAACTATTAATTACTTTTAAGGGAACTATGAATAATGATTGGTTCTGTTTACATAGTTGGTTAATTAAGCTTTATTCTTATATATTCTTCCCTTCTGTTAGGTCACACAGCTCTTAAGTGTTAAAACAATGTTCTGTTGAATTCTAGGTCTCCCAGCTGTTTTTGACTATTTGGTCACAATTCTAAATTGTTATTCTGACTGCTAAGTGATTTATTTTCAAAGTATTCCTCCAGTAATGTTAAAGGTCTAGTTTCTACCACTTCTTCTATTAAAGGAAATTTTAATGTTTTTTTTTTTTTTTAATCAGTTGGGATAAAAGCTTCAAACAAAAAACATCAGAAATGAATCACATAAAAAAGTAATCTTAGTTTTTATTTCAGCATCCATATGAAATGCTTAGTT
This sequence comes from Piliocolobus tephrosceles, assembly GCF_002776525.5. Classification (NCBI taxonomy): domain Eukaryota; kingdom Metazoa; phylum Chordata; class Mammalia; order Primates; family Cercopithecidae; genus Piliocolobus; species Piliocolobus tephrosceles. Next base: position 85,741,116 of record NC_045435.1, on the reverse strand, counting down.
ACGTTTCTTTTTCTTTTCTTTTCTTTTTTTTTTTTTTTTTGAGGCGGAGTCTCGCTCTGTCGCCCGGACTGGAGTGCAGTGGCCGGATCTCAGCTCACTGCAAGCTCTGCCTCCCGGGTTTATGCCATTCTCCTGCCTCAGCCTCCGGAGTAGCTGGGACTACAGGCGCCCGCCACCTCGCCCAGCTAGTTTTTTTTTTTGTATTTTTAGTAGAGACGGGGTTTCACCGTGTTAGCCAGGATAGTCTCGATCTCCTGACCTCGTGATCCGCCCGTCTCGGCCTCCCAAAGTGCTGGGATTACAGGCTTGAGCCACCGCGCCCGGCCTTCTTTTTTTTTTTTAAACTTTGAAAAACTTTTTTTCCTTCAACTTTTATTTTAACTTCCAGGGTATAGGGTTCCAGCATGTGCAGGTTTGTTACATAGGTAAACGTGTACCATGGTGGTTTGCTGCTCAGATCAACCCGTCACCTAGGTATTAAGCCCAGCATTCATTGGCTATTCTTCTTCTTTTTTTTTTTTAAGGAAATTATATTTATTCAGGACTGAGCTTTGCAATGGCAGTACGCAGGACATCATAAACTGTGTGCCCATGTGCATGCTCAGGGAGGTAAGGGGATACAAAGATTTATTTATTTTTTTAACTTTTTTTGGTTATACTTTAAGTTTTGGGATACATGTGCAGAATGTGCAGGTTTGTTACATAGGTATACATGTGCCATGGTGGTTTGCTGCACCATCAACCCATCATCTACATTAGGTATTTCTCCTAATGCTATCCCTCCCCTATCTCCCCACCCCCTACAGGCCCCAGTGTGTGATGTTTCCCTCTTCGTGTCCATGTGTTCTCATTGTTTAACTCTCACTTTTGATTGAGAACATGTGTGTTTGGTCTTCTGTTCCTATGTTTGCCGAGAATTATGGTTTCCAGCTTCATCCATGTCCCTGCAAAGGGCATGAACTCATCCCTTTTTTATGGCTGCATAGTATTCCATGGTGTGTATGTGCCACATTTTCTTTATCAAGTCTATCGTTGATGGGCATTTGGGTTGGTTGGTTGGTTCCAAGTTTTTGCTGTTGTGAGCAGTGCTGCAATAAACATACGTGTGCATTTGTCTCTATAGTAGAATGATTTATAATCCTTTGGGTATATACCCAAGGGATTGCTGGTTCAAATTATATTTCTGGTTCTAGATCCTTGAGGAATCGCCACACTGTCTTCCACAATGGTTGAACTAATTTACACTCCCACAAACAGTGTAAAAGTGTTCCTATTTCTCCACATCTTCTCCAGCACCTGTTGTTTCCTGACTTTTTAATGATCACCATTCTAACTGGCATGAAACGGTATCTCATTGTGGTTTTTGTTTGCATTTCTCTAATAATCAGTGATGATGACCTTTTTTTCATATGTTTGTTGGCCAATAAATGTCTTCTTTTGAGAAGTGTCTGTTCATATAGTTTGCCCACTTTTTGATGGGGTTGTTTTTTTCTTGTAAATTTGTTTAATCTTTATAGATTCTGGATATTAGCCCTTTGTCAGATGGAGAGATTGCAAACATTTTCTCCCATTTGGTAGGTTGCCTGTTCACTCTGATGATAGTTTCTTTTGCTGTGCAGAAGCTTTTTAGTTTAAGTAGATGCCATTTGTCAATTTTGGCTTTTGTTGCCACTGTTTTTGGTGTTTTAGTCATGAAGTCTTTGCCCATACCTCTGACCTGAATGGTATTGCCTAGGTTTTCTTCTAGGGTTTTTATGGTTTTAGGTCTTAGGTTTAAGTCTTTAATCCATCTTGAGTGAATATTTGTATAAGGTTCTGTAAGGAAGGGATCCAGCTTCAGTTTTCTGCATGTGGCTAGCCAGTCTTCCCAACACCATTTATTAAGTAGGGAATCCTTTCCCCATTGCTTATTTTAGTAAGGTTTGTCAAAGATCAGATGATTGTAGACATGTGGTGTTAATTCTGAGGCCTCTGTTCTGTTCCATTGGTCTATATATCTGTTTTTGTACTAGTACTTTGCTGTTTTGGTTAATGTAGACTTGTAATATAGTTTGAAGTCAGGTAATGTGATGCCTCCAGCTTGCTATACGGGCTCTTTTTTGGTTCCATATTAAATTTAAAGTACTTTTTTCCTAAACTGTGAAGACAGTCAGTGGTAGCTTGATGGGGATAGCATTGAATCTATAAATTGCTTAGGGCAGTATGGCCATTTTCATGATGTTGATTCTTCCTATCCATGAGCATGGAATGTTTTTCCATTTGTTTGTGTCCTGTCTGATTTCCTTGAGCAGTGGGTTGTAGTTCTTCTTGAAGAGGTCCTTCACATCCCTTGTGAGTTGTATTCCTAGATATTCTATTCTCTTTGTAGCAATTCTGAATGGCAGTTCACTCATGATTTGTCTCTCTGTTTGTCTATTATTGGTGTATAGGAATACTTGTGATTTTTGCACATTAATTATGTATCCTGAGAGTTTGCAGAAGTTGCTTATCAGGTTAAGGAGATTTTGGGCTGACACAATGGGGTTTTCTAAATACACCGTCATGTAATCTGCAAACAGAGACAATTTGACTTCCTCTCTTTCTATCAGAATATCCTTCATTTGTTTCTCTTGCTTGATTGCCCTGGCCAGAACTTCCAATACTATGTTGAGTAGGAGTGGTGAGAGAGGGCATCCTTGTCTTGTGCCAGTTTTCAAGAGGAATGCTTTCAGCTTTTGCCTGTTCAGTATGACACTGACTGTGGGCTCATAAATAGCTCTTATTATTTTGAGATACTTTCAATCAATATAGTTGATTGAGTGTTTTTAGCATGAAGAGGTGTGGAATTTCATTGGAGACCTTTTCTGCCTCTATTGAGATAATCATGTGGTTTTTATCATTGGTTCTGTTTATGGGATGAATTACGTTTATTGATTTGTGTATGTTGAACCAAGCTTGCATCCCAGGGATGAAGCCGACTTGATCGTGATTGATAAGCTTTTTGATGTGCTGTGCTGGATTTGGTTTGCCAGTATTTTATTGAGGATTTTCACACTGAAGTTTATCAGGTATATTGGCCTGAAATTTTCTTTTTTTGTTGTGTCTCTGCCAGGTTTTGGTATCAGGATGATGCTGGCCTCATAAAATGAGTTAGGGAGGAGTCACTCTTTTTCAGTTTTTTGAAATGGTTTTAGAAGGAAAGGTACCTGCTCCTCTTTGTATCCCTGATAGAATTTGGCTGATCTGTCTGGTCCTGGGCTTTTATTGGTTGGTAGGCTATTAATGACTGCCTCCATTTCAGAACTTGTTATTGGTCTATTCAGGGATTTGACTTCTTCCTGGTTTAGTGTTGGAAGGGTGTATGTGTCCAATAATTTATCAGTTTCTTCTAGATTGTCTAGTTTATTTGCATAGAGGTGTTCATAGTATTCTCTGGTGGTAGTTTGTATTTCTTTGTGATCAGTGGTGATATCCCCTTTATCACTCTTTATTGTGTGTGCTTGATTCTTCTCTCTTTTCTTCTTTATTAGTCTGGCTAGTAGTCTACCTGTTTGTTAATCTTTTAAAAAAACCAGTTTCTGGATCCATTGATTTTTTTTGAAGGGTTTTTCGTGTCTCTATCTCCTTCATTTCTGCTCTGATCTTAGTTATTTCTTGTCTTCTGCTAGCTTTTGAATTTGTTTGCTCTTGCTTCTGTAGTTCCTTTAATTTTGATGTTAGGGTGTCGATTTTAGATCTTTCCTGCTTTCTCTTATGGGCATTTAGTGCTGTAAATTTCCCTCTACACACAGCTTTTAGTGTGTCCCAGAGATTCTGGTATATTGTGCCTTTGTTCTCTGGTTTCAAAGAACATCTTTATTTCTGCCTTGATTTCATTACTTACCCAGTAGTCATTCAGGAGCAAGTTGTTCAGTTTCCATGTAGTTGTGAGTGAGTTTCTCAATCCTGAGTTCCAATTTGATTGCACTGTGGTCTGAGGGACTGTTATGATTTCTGTTCTTTTGCATTTGCTGTGGAGTGTTTTACTTCCAATTATGTGGTCGATTTCAGAATAAGTGTGATGTGGTGCTGAGAGGAACATATATTCTGTTGATTTGGGATGGAGAGTTCTGTAGATGTCTGTTAGGTCCTCTTGGTCCAGAGCTTAGTTCCAGTCCTGAATATCCTTGTTAATTTTCTGTCTCATTGATCTGTCTGTTATGGACAGTGGGATGTTAAAGTCTCCCACTATTATTGTGTAGGATTCTAAGTCTCTTTGTAGGTCTCTAAGAACTTGCTTTATGAATCTGGGTGCTTCTGTATTGGGTGCATATATATTTAGGATAGTTAGCTCTTCTTGTTGCATTGATCTCTTTACGATTATGTAATGGCCTTCTTTGTCTCTTTTGATCTTTGTTGGTTTAAAGTCTATTTTATCAGAGACTAGGATTGCAACCCCTGCTTTTTTTTGCTTTCCATTTGTTTAGTAAATATTCCTCCATCCCTTTATTTTGAGCCTATTGCGTCTTTGCACCTGAGATGGATCTCCTAAATACAGCACACTGATGGGTCTTAACTCTTTGCCCAGTTTGCCAGTCTGTCTTTTAATTGGGGCATTTAGCCCATTTACATTTAAGGTGAATGTTGTTATGTGTGAATTTGATCCTGTCATTATGATGCTAGCTGGTTATTTTGCCTGTTACTTGATGCAGTTTCTTCATATTGTCGATGGTCTTTACAGTTTGGTATGTTCTTGCAGTGACTGGTACCAGTTTTTCCTTTCCATATTTAGTGCTTCCTTCAGGAGCTCTTGTAAGGCAGGCCTGGTGGTGACAAAATCTCTCAGCAGTTGCTTGTCTGTATAAGATTTTATTTCTCTTTCACTTATGAAGCTTTGTTTGGCTGGATGTGAAAATCTGGGTTGCAAATTCTTTTCGTTAAGAATGTTGAATATTCCCCCCGACCCCTGCACCTCTCTTCTGGCTTGTATGGTTTCTGCAGAGAGATCTGCTGTTAGTCTGATAGGCTTCCCTTTGTGGGTAACCCGATCTTTCTCTCTGACTGCTCTTAACTTTTTTTACCTTCATTTCAACTTTGGTAAATCTGATAATTATGTGTCTTGGGGTTACTCTTCTTGAGGAGTATCTTTGTGGTATGTGATGGTTTCTGTATTTTCTGAATTTGAATGTTGGCCTGTCTTGCTAGGTTGGGGAAAAGTTCTCCTGGATAATATCCTGAAGAGTGTTGTCCAACTTGATTCCATTCTCCCCATCACTTTCAGGTACACCAATCAAATGAAGGTTTGGTCTTTTCACATAGTCCCATATTTCTTGGAGGCTTTGTTCTTTTCTTTTCATTCTTTTTTCTCTTATCTTTCTCACTTTATTTCATTAAGTTGATCTTCAATCTCTGATATCCTTTCTTCCGCTTGATCAGTTCGGCCATTGATACATGCGTATGCTTCACGAAGTTCTTTTGCTGTGTTTTTTTAGTTCCATGAGGTCATTTATGTTCTTCTTTAAACTGGTCATTCTGGTTAGCAATTCTTCTAACCTTTTTTCAAGGTTCTTAGCTTCCTTGCATTAAGTTAGAACATGCTCCTTTAGCTCGGAGGAGTTTGTTATTACCCACCTTCTGAAACCCACTTCTGTCAATTTGTCAAACTCATTCTCCATCCAGTTTTGTTCCCGTGGTGGCGAGGAGTTGGGATCCTTTGGAGGAGAATAGACATTCTGATTTTTGGAATTTTCAGCCTTTTTGCTCTGGTTTTTCCTCATCTTTGTGGATTTATCTACCTTTGGTGTTTGATGTTGGTGACCTTTGGATGGGGTTTCTGTGTGACCTCCTTTTTGTTAATGTTGGTGCTATTCCTTTCTGTTCGTTAGTTTTCCTTCTAATGGTCAGGCCCCTCTGCTGCATGTCTGCTGGAGTTTGCAGGAGGTCCACTCCAGACCCTGTCCCTGTTTGCCTGGGTGTCACCAGCGGAGGCTGCAGAATGGCAAAGATTGCTGCCTGTTCCTTCCTCTGGAAACTTTGTCCCAGAGGGGCACCCACCATATGCCAGCCGGAGCTCTCCTGTATGCAGTGTCTGTCGCTCCCTGTTGGGAAGTGTCTCCCAGTCAGGAGGCATGGGGTCAGGGACCCACCTGAGGAGGCAGTCCCTCCCTTGGCAGAGCTTGAGCAATATGCTGGGAGATTCGCTGCTCTCTTCAGAACTGACAGGCTGGAACATTTAAGTCTGCTGATACAGTACCCACAGCTGCCCCTTCCCCCATGTGCTCAGTCCCAGAGAGATTGGAGTTAGATCTATAAGCCCCTGACTGGGGCTGCTGCCTTTCTTCTAGAGATGCCCTGCCCAGAGAGCAGGAATCCTGAGAGGCAGTCTGGCTACAGTGGCTTTGGTGAACTTCAGTGGGCTTCACCCAGTTTGAACTTCCTGATGACTTTGTTTACACTGTGAGGGGAAAACCGCATACTCAAGCCTCAGTGATGGTAGATGCCCCTCCTCACACCAAGCTCAAGTGTCCCAGGTCAACTTCAGACTGGTGTGATGGCAGCAAGAATTTCAAGACAGTGGATCTTAGCTTCCTTGGCTCCATGGGGGTGAGATCCACTGAGCTGGACCCTTGGTTCTCTGGCTTCAGCCTCCTTTCCAGGGTAGTGAACGGTTCTGTCTTGCTGGCATTCCAGGCGCCACTGGAGTATGAAAAAAATATCCTGCAGCTAGCTCGGTGTCTGCTCAAATGGCCACCTAGTTTTGTGCTTGAAACACAGGTCCCTGGTGGCATAGGTACCCGAGGGAATCTTCTGGTATGTGGATTGCGAGGACCATGGGAAAAGTGTAGTAACTGGGCCGGAGTGCACTGTTCCTCAAGGCACAGTCCCTCATGGCTACCCTTGGCTAGGAGAGGGAATTCCCTGACCTCTTGCTCTTCCCAAGTGAGGCGACACCCTACCCTGCTTCAGCTCACCCTCTGTGGGATGCACCCACTGTTTAACCAATGAGATGAGCTGTGTACCTCAGTTGGAAATGTTGAAATCTCCTGCCTTTTGCATTGATGTCACTAGGAGCTGCAGACCGAAGCTGTTCCTATTCTGCCATCTTGCCATAAAGAAAGCAAGCAAGCAGGTATTCTTCTTGATCCTCTCTCTCCCACCATCCCCCTGACAGGTCCCAGTTTGTGTTGCTGGCTCCATGTATGTCTCCTTTTGGGAAATGTCTGTTCATGTAATTTGCCCACTTTTTAGTGTGGTTGTTTGGTTTTTTCTTGTAAATTTGTTTAACTTCCTTGTAGATTCTGTCTCCCATTCTATAGGTTGTCTGTTCACTCTGATGATAGTTTCTTTTGCTGTGCTGAAGCTCTTTAGTTTAATTAGATCCCATTTGTCAGGTTTTGCTTTTGTTGCAATTGCTTTTGGAATTTTTGTCATGAAATCTTTGCCTGTGCTTATGTCCTGAATGATATTGCCTAAGTTTTCTTCTAGGGTTTTTATAGTGTTGGGTTTTGCAATTAAGCCTTTAATCCATCTTGAGTTAATTTTTGTATAAGATGTGAGGATCCAGTTTCAAATTTCTGTATATGGCTAGCCAGTTCTCCCAGTACCATTTATTAAATAGGAAATCCTCTCCCCATTGCTTGTTTTTGTCAGGTTTGTCAAATATCAGATGGCTGTGGATGTTCAGTCTTATTTTTGAGGTTTCTGTTCTGTTCCATCAGTCTGTTTGCCTGTGTTTGTACCAGTACAGTGCTGTTTTGGTTACTTGAGCCTTGTAGTATAGTTTGAAGTTGAGTAGTGATGCCTACAGCTTTGTTCTTTTTCCTTAGGATTGTCTTGGCTATTTGGGATCTTTTTTTTTCACAGGAATTTTAAAATAGTTTCTTCTAATTCTGTGAAGAATGTCAATGATAGGTTTATGGGAATAGAACTGAATCTATAAATTACTTTGGGCAGTGTGGCCATTTTCACAATATTGATTCTTCCTATCCATGAGCATGGCATATTGTTCCATTTGTGTCCTCTCTGATTTCCTTAAGCAGTGGTTTGTAGTTCTCCTTGAAGAGATCCTACACCTGTCTGGTTAGCAGTATTTCTGGGTATTTTATTCTCTTCATAGCTGTTGTGAATGAGAGTTCATTCATGATTTGGCTCTTTGCTGGCCTGTTGTTGGTGTATAGGAATGCTAGTGATTTTTGCACTATTGACTTTATCCTGGGACTTTGCTGATGTTGCCTGTAAGCTTAAGAAGCTTTTGGGTTGAGATGATGGGATTTTCTAGATATAGGATCATGTCATCCGCAAACAAAGATAATTTGACTTCCTCTCTTCCTATCTGAATACTTTCTCTTGCCTGACTGCCCTGGCCAGAACTTCCAATACTATGTTGAATAGGAGTGGTGAGAGAGGGCATCCTTTTCTTGTCCTAGTTTTCACAGGTAATGCTTCCAGCTTTTGCTTTTTCAATATGATATTGGCTGTGGGTTTGTCCTGTGTGGCTCTTATTATTTTGAGTTATATTCCTTCAATACCTAGTTTATTGAGAGTTTTTAACATGAAGGGATGTTGAATTTTATTGAAGGCCTTTTCTGCATCTATTGAGATAATCATGTTGTTTTTGTCTTTAGTTCTGTTTATGTGCCTAATTACATTTATTGATTTGCATGTGTTTAACCAGCCTTGCATCCCAAGGATGAAACTGACTTGATCATGGTGGATAAGCTTTTGATGATCTGCTGGATTCAGTTTGCCAGTATTTTGTTGAGGATTTTTGCATTGATGTTCATCAGGTATATTGGCCTCAAGTTTTCTTTTTTTGTTCTATTTCTGCCAGATTTTAGTATCAAAGTATTGCTGGCCTCATAGAATGAATTAGATAGAAGTCCCCCCTTTTCATTGGTTTGAAATAGTTTTAGTAGAAATGGTACCAGCTCTTTTTTGTGCCTCTGGTAGAATTCAGCCGTATATCCTTCTGGTACTGGGCCTTTTTTGCATGGTAGGCTATTTATTACTGCCTCAATTTCAGAACTTGTTATTGGTCTATTTAGGGATTCAGTTTGTTCCTGGTTCAGTCTTGGGCGGGCATATGCATCCAGTAATTTATTCATTTCTTCTAGATTTTCTAGTTTATGGGCATAGAGATGTTCATAGTATTCTCTAGTGGTGGTTTGTATTTCTGTGCGATCAGTAGTGATATCCCCCTTATCATTTCTGATTGTGTTTATTTGATTCTTCTGTCTTTTTTTTTTTGAGATGGAGTCTTGCTCTGTCGCCGGGGCTGGAGTGCAGTGGCCGGATCTCAGCTCACTGCAAGCTCCGCCTCCCGGGTTTTACGCCATTCTCCTGCCTCAGCCTCCCAGTAGCTGGGACTACAGGCGCCTGCCACCTCGCCTGGCTAGTTTTTTTGTATTTTTTAGTAGAGACGGGGTTTCACCGTGTTAGCCAGGATGGTCTCGATCTCCTGACCTCGTGATCCACCCATCTCGGCCTCCCAAAGTGCTGGGATTACAGGCTTGAGCCACCGCACCCAGCCTGATTCTTCTCTCTCTCTCTTTTTTTTTTTTTTTATGAGTCTAGCAGTCTATTTTATTAATTTTTTCAAAAAACCAGCTTCCAGATACATTGATTTTTTTTTTTTTTTGGGGGGGGGAAGGGCTTTTTTTTTTTTTTTTTTTTTTTTTTCAATTTTTTTCAGTTCCGCTCTGATCCTGGTTATTTCTTGCTTTCTGCTATCTTTGGGGTTTCTTTGCTCTTGGTTCTCTAGTTCTTTTAGTTGTGATGTTAGGCTGCTCATTTGAGATCTTTCTGGCTTTTTGATGTGGGCATTTAGTGTTATAAACTTGTGTCTTAACACTGCTTTAGCAGCATCCCAGCTATTCTGTTACATTGTCTTTTTGTTCTCATTATTTTCAAAGAACTTCTTGATTTCTGCCTCAATTTCATTATTCACCCAGTAGTCAATTCAGGAACAGGTTGTTCAGTTTCCATGTGTTGTGAGGGTTGGAGGGAGTTTCTTAACGTTGAATTTGATTGTGCTGTGGTCTGAGAGACTGTCTTGATTTTAGTTCTTTTGCATTTGCTGAGGCGTGTTTTACTTCTGATTATGTGATCTATTTTAGAGTAAGTGTCATGTGGCAATCAGAAGAATGTATATCCTGTTGGTTTTGGTTGGAGAGTTCTGTAGATATCTATCAGGTTTGCTTGATCCAGGCTTACTTCAGGTCCTGAATATCTTTGTTAATTTTCTGTCTTGATGATCTAATATTGTCAGTGGGGCATTAAAGTCTCCCACTATTATTGTGCAGGAGTCTAAGTCTCTTTGTAAGTCTCTAGGAACTTGCTTTATGAATCTGGGTGCTCCTGTATTGGGTGCATATGTATTTAGGTTATTTAGCTGTGTTTATTGAATTGAACCATTTATCATTTTGTAATGCCCTTCTTTGTCTTTTTTGATATGTGATAGTTTAAAGTCTGTTTTGTCTGAAAGTAGGATTGTGATCCCTGCTTTTTTTTGTTTTCCTTTTGCTTGATAAATTTTCCTCCATCTCTTTATTTTGAGCCTATGTATGTCTTTGCATGCAAGATGAGTCTCCTGAAGATGGCATACCAGTGGTCTTAACTTTTTATCCATCTTGCCATTCTGTGTCTTTTAATTGGGGCATTTAGCCCATTTACATTTAAGTTTAATATTATTATGTGTGAATTTGATCCTGTCATGATGTTAGCTGGTTATTTTGCAGACTTGTTCATGTGGTTGCTTCATAGTGTCACTGTTCTTCTGTGTACTTCAGTGCATTTTTGTAGAGGCTGGTAATGGTATTTTCTTTCCATATTGAGTGCTTCCTTCAGAAGCTCTTGCAAGGCAGGCCTGTTGATGAATTCCCTCAGCATTTGCTTCTTTGAAAAGGATCTTATTTCTTCTTCGCTTATGAAGCTTAGTTTGGCCAGATGTGAAATTCTGGGTTGGAATTTTTTTTTTTTTTTTTTTTAATTAAAGAATGTTGAATATTGGTTTCCAATCTCTTCTGGCTTGTAGGGTTTCCACTGAGGGGTCTGCTGTTATCCTAGTGGGCTTTCCTTTGTAGATGACCTGTCCTTTTTCTCTGGGTGCCCTTAACCTTTTTTTCTTTCATTTTGACCTTGGAGAATCTGATGATTATGTGTCTTGGGATTGATCTTCTCGTGGAGTTTCTTATTGAGGTTCCCTGGATTTCCTGAATTTGAATGTTGGTCTGTCTTGCTTGGTTAGGGAAGCTCTCCTGGATGATATGCTGAAGTATGTTTTCTAACCTAGTTCTGTTCTCTCCATCTCTTTCAGGTAACTCAATCAGTTGTAGGTTTGGTCTTTTTACGTAATCCCATGTATCTCAGAGGTTTTGTTCATTCCTTTTCATTCTTTTTTCTATATTCTTGTCTGCCTGTCTTATTTCAGAAAGATAGTCTTCAAGCTTTGAGATTATTTTCTCTGCTTGGTCTATTCTGCTGTTGATTGCATTGTGAATTTCCTGTGTTTTATTTTTAGCTTCATCAGGTCGGTTATGCTCCTTTCTAAAGTGGTTATTCTCATTATCAGCTGTTGTATTATTTTTTCATGATTGTTAGCTTCTTTGCATTGGGTTAGGATGTGCTCCTTTATCTCAGCGAAGCTGGCTGAAGCCTGCTTCTGTCAATTCAGCCATCTCAGCCTCAGCCCAGTTCTGTGCTCTTGCTGGAGAGGTATTGCAGTCATTTGGAGGAGAAAAGGTACTCTGACTTTTTGAGTTTTCAGCATCATCCTTTCTTACACTCTAGGCAGTGCAGCTCAGGGAGAGATCTCTTCCACTGGTGACATAAGCATTCCTTTGGCTGCCCCATCTCATGTCTTACTGGGTCATGTGCACCCCAAGTCCACCAGTTCTGAGCCTAGCACAGCCCCAGGACTTGCCCAAAGACTGCAGTCCTTGTGGCCTAGACGGCATTTCAGACTTGTTCAGAACCCAAGGGCATTTTAGTGCACTGGTGGTGGGGCTAGCCACCACTCAGGTGCCTACTGCTGGGGTGTAAGATTACCCTCCGGCTGAAGCTGCTCTAAGAGCCCCCTCCATGGGCACTGGCCAAATTCTGCCCTGTGTTATGTTCTGCTGTGATAAGGAATCACCAAGTTCCAATGCAAAGCCCCACAGTCACTTTGTTCTCCGTCCCCCAAGCACAAAGATTATCTCTCCATGTGCTGATGGTGGATAGGGATTGGTGGTGGGCTGGGCGGAACAGAGCCATATTTCTCTTCTTTCAAAAGCAAATAGGAGAAATATCGCTGAATTCTTTTTCTCAGTAAGGAACATCCCTGAGAAGGAGAATGTGCTCCTGAGGGTAGGCCTCTAAAATGGCCACTTTAGAGGTGGCTGTCTTTTACGGTGGAAGACAAAGGGATGAAATAAGCCCCGGGCTCCTGTAGTGCTCTCAGGCTTATTAGGATGAGGAAATTCCTGCCTAATAAATTTTGGTCAGACAGGTTGTCTGCTCTCAAACCCTGTCTCCTGATAAGATGTTATCAATGACAATACGTGCCGAAACTTAATTAACAATTTTAATTTCGCCCCGTCCTGTGGTCCTGTGATCTCGCCCTGCCTCCATTTGCTTTCTGATATTTTATTACCTTGTGAAGTGTGTGAGCTCTGTGACCCACACGCTATTCGTAAACTCCCTCCTGTTTTGAAAATTGCCAATAAAAACTTGCTGGTTTTACGGCTCAGGGAGCATCACGGAACCTGCCGACACGTGATGTCTGTCCCGGACACCCAGCTTTAAAATTTCTCTCTTTTGTATTCTTTCCCGTTATTTCTCAGACCAGCCAATGCTTAGGAAAATAGAAAAGAACTCACGTGAATATCAGGGGTGGGGTTTCACCCACTACTTTAGAAATCTACTTGGTGTTCTATTGTGCTATGTAGCTGAGCTGTTACTGAAACCACAAGACACCATCCTTCCCCCTTTTCCCTCCCTTTTTCAAAGGCAGAGAAACCTCACCCTGTAGCCACTGCTGCTACAGGCCCACAGGCCCACAGCCCCACAGGGAGTACTGCCTGACTACTGTTGATGTTCCCTTAAGTCTTAAGGGCTCTTGAGTCAGCGTGCAGTGAATCTTGCCTTGCCTGGGACTCACCCTTCAGGGCAGTGGCCTCCTCTCTGACCCAGGACAGTTCCAGAAATGCCATCCAAGAGCTAAGTCCTGGAATTGAGGGCCCTTAGAGCCTGCTTTGTTCGCTACTGACCGGTGACCAAGCTGGTACCTTGGTAAAGAGAAAGTCCTCTTTACTTTTTCCCTCCACTTTTCTCAAGCAGAAGTCTTACCCTGTAGCCACCAGAGCTGGGAACGTTCTGTGTCTCACCTGAAGGCAGTAGGTCTCAGATTCTCACCCAAGGCCCTTGACATAGTACCTGGGTATCACTGGTGTTTATTTGTGGCCCAAGGGCTTTTCAGTTAGCAGGTGATCAATTTATTTTGGAATGGGTCCTTCCTTTCAAGGCAGCGGGTTTTTTTCTGGCCTGGGTATGTTTAGCAGGTTAGTAAGGTCTGAGAGCTAGGACCTGGAAAGGAGACTTTGTGACTGACTGGTGCCCTATCTTGCTGTGGTTGAGCTGTTATCCAATATGCAAAACAAAGTCTTCCCCACTCTTTCCTCTCCTCAAACAGAAGGGAGTTGTCTTTTGGAGTTGCAAGCTGTGCAGCCTGGGGCTAGGAGAGGGGTGATGTCAGCACTCACTTAGTTGCTTCGACTCTTGTGCCATTATGTCTCATGCACCTCCAGTCCACTGGCTCTGGGCCCAGTTCAGCACTCACATAGGAGTTGCAGTACTTGTGCCCTGGACTGCCTTTCAAGATTAGGGCCCCAAAGCATGTTCACAGTGGTGAGGCTTGCGGGAACTCACATTCCAACCACTGGAATTGTTGATTCCCATCTGGCTACGGCTAGTTTACAGTGATCCCTTCGTTGGTGGGTATCAGCTGAGTTTTGTCTGTGTTGTTTTTGTGCTATAACAGAATAGCACTGAATTCAGTGCCTTAGAATTGCTGCAAGTTCCCTGTCTTCAGAGCACAGGAACCTTCTCTGTACTACTGCTGGGGGATTGGGGAGGAGTGGCATCGGTGATTTCATGATTGTTCTTTATACCTCTTAAGTGCCTGTTTCAGCAGTGTGAAGATAAAACTAGGTACTATATGGAGGTCTTCTGAGTTTTAGTTCTCATAAAGGTGCTTTTTCTGGTGTGGATGGTTGTTAAATTGGTGTCCTTGTGTTGCGGGGAGAGGACAGTTGGTCGAGCCTTGTATTCTGGCATCTTGCTTTGGCCTCCCTGTATTGTCTCTCTTTTTTATTTTATTTTATTTATTTGGGTCTTTTTTTTTTTCATGGTTAGTATAGGTAGTAGTTTGTCAGTTTTGTTTACCTTCTTAAAAAACCCAGTTTTTATTTTGTGGCTCTTTGCATTTTTTTCCTCAATTTTATTTTGGCTCTTCATAGTTTATTTTCTTGTATTTAGGTTTGGTTTGTTCTTGCTCATCTAATTATTTACATTCATTCTTGTTGTTTATTTCAGGTTGTTCATTTGAAAGCTTTCTACTTTTTTGATATTGCCATTGATTTCTATAAACTTTCCTCTTAATACCACTTTTGCTGTATCCGTAGGTTTTAGTATGTTGAGTTTCTATTTTCACTTGTTATAAGAAATGTTTAAATTTTATTCTTAACTTTTTCATTGAGACATTGGTTATTCTGAAACATGTTGTTTAATTTGCATGTAACTGTAATTTTGAAAGTTTTTCTTGTTATTGATATATAGTTTTATTGTGGTCAGAAAAGATAGTTGATATGATTTTAGTTCTTCTGCATTTGTTGAGACTTGTGTTGTGGCCTAATATACAGTCTGTTCTGGAGAATGTTTCATGTGCTGATGATACGAATGTTTACTCTTCAGCTATTGGATGAAATGTTCTTTAATGTCTGTTTGGTCCATTTAATATAAAGTATAGTTTAAATCCAATGTTTCTTTGTTGATTTTCTGTCCAGATGATCTGTCTAATTCTGATAGTAGGGTGTTTAAATCTCCAAAGCCAATTTGTTCTTTAATTTTTGCTTTTCCCACAATGGGGAGACTTAACCAATGGGATCCCTCTTGGTGTCATGTTTGACAGGCCTACAAGCGTTTGCAGTGGTGCTGGATTCTAGGTGGATGTTCTTGAAGTGGCTAGTGTTCTAGCTTTGGGGTGTCATGAATGTATTGCAGCACCTGGGTCTTGGGGTTTAGGTTTGCTCTCTGTGGCAGAGTTGGATATAGATTGCTCACACAGCTAAGATTTGTGAATTTGAGGCACCCCTTAGCAGTATGGGCCGAGTGCCAGGTTTTAGTTGTGATTCTACTTCTGCCTGGTAGGGTACAGCACTGGCTTGATTCCAGGGAAGAGGTATTCTAGAGGTTTGGGCCTAGGAGCAGGGTCCAGCTGCAGTTTGGCATCCTGATCCAATGGAACTCAGGGGCAGGCATGAGACATCTTGTAGTAGTGACTCTAGACCATGAGATGGCGGGGCTTTGCAGTATCTCAGACTATGTGAGGTTAGGTACTGGGGCAGAGTGTACCTGCCCTTGTAGAATGGTGAAGCACAGTTGTTGTTTGGTCCCTGGAGGGTACAGGGAACAGTACAGCAATGACTGCCCTCCCCAGGGAGAGCAGTCTTTCAGCGGTGTATGCACTAGGGGACGAGTTCACCTGCATGGAAGGCAGGATGCTAGTATTGCGTGGCTTATAGAGCAAGGTATCCAAGTTCAGACACCATTCTGTTTCTCTGGGACATGGGGTACTACACCAACTCAGTCCTGCAATGCACAGCTGCTCCACTTGCCAGGGCACCAGTTTCCCAGGGGGTGATGTGCTGCTTCAGCTGAGGCCTGGGGAGAGGTCTGACTGTTCTGGGTGACCCACGTATCATTTTCCTGGAATGCAGGGAGCTGCTTCAACTGAGGTACTAGGGTATGTAGCCACTCCAGATGGCCAAGGCACTGTTTTGTTTCAGCTTAGTTACTGGAGAGGCTTAGTTTTTGGAGATGACTGTTCTAGGTGACCAAGGTACCGTGTTTTCAAGATGAGGATACTACTTCAGCTCTAGCCCACAGCAATACGGGGAAGGTTAGGTAGAGTGGCCCCATCTTTGCTTGTTTCTATGGGGAGGGGTCTAACAGTTGCTCACAACTTAGCTTGGGGATATCCAGCCATAGGTTTGTGATGGTTCTGTGTTGCCTCAGCCACAGAAATGAAGGAATGCCACGTCTGCCCGCCCCCAAAGCAAGATACACTCCAGCCATAGTTCCAGTTCCAAAATGGAGAAGTGTGATAGCCATGCGGGCCATAGGGGATGGGAGATGGTGTCAGCGCCTTCTTTGGGGAAAGCACAGCTGTGTGGACTCCAGGCATCTCCCTCAGCTGGGTCTAGTTCCTATGAGGACTGCAGTGGCCTGAGTGGTGAGGCCTGCAAGTGTCCAGGGTGTTAATGTGTGTTCCTGGGATCCTTTAGCTTAACTCCTTACTGTTGGGATAAGTTCCTCCTGGTTTCCACCTGAGCCCAGTTGGGATATGGGCCCGATGCTTCCTTCCATTCTCTACTTGGCCAAGTTTCTTTTCTCACCAGGGTTTGTATTGCTCCTTTGATGCACTCTGGCACTGTCCCTCAGTTATTTTTGTGAAAATGTAGTTGTCTTGGCCAGGTGCGGTGGCTCACACCTGTAATCCCAGCACTTTGGGAGAATGAGGCGGGCAGATCACGAGCTCAGGAGATCGAGACCATCCTGGCTAACACGGTGAAACACTGTCTCTACTAAAAATAGAAAACAATTAGCCGGGTGTGGTGGCAGGCGCCAGTAGTCCCAGCTATTCAGGAGGCTGAGGCAGGAGAATGGTGTGAACCCTGGAGGCGGGGCTTGCAGTGAGCCGAGATTGTACCACTGCACTCCAGCCTGGGCGACAGAGTGAGACTCTGTCTCAAAAAAAAAAAAAAAAAAAAAGTAGTTGTCTTTTAATTGTTTTGGCTCTCTTTATGAGGGGAACAAGTGCTAGAGGCTTTTAGGTGTACATCTTGCTTGGTAATCATTTCAAAATACATATTTTAAGAAAGTAGGAAAGACCTATGGAATGTAATAATGTTGAGATATTAGAGGCAAGACACGGATGTTCCCATTACCTGTCATGGTAATGATGTATTATTTTTATTACACTCTTGCTTTTGATTTTCTAGATTTTTGCTTCTGTATTTATGTATGTGATTGGTCTATGATTTTTTCTTGTCATATCCTTTACTAATTTGGATCTAAATACTATTCTAGTTTTGTAGCATGAGTTGAATAACCTTCACATTATTGCTAGACTAAAAAAGTTAATGTAGAGATTAACCCTTCTTTAAAGGTTTGATAAAACTTGTCTTTTAAAATGTCTGGGCCTGCTATCTTTTAGATAATGAGTTGGGTAGTAGGGTGGGTAGGGGAGAAAAACTTGATTACTGGGTTAATTCAGTTTCTTTAATGGTTTTTTTTTATTTATCCGGGTGTTCTATTTCTTCTTAAGTTTTAGTACTTTATATTTTCCTGGAAATTTTTACATCCAAATTTTTTTTAGATTTATTATTATAAGCTTATTCATTGTATTTTTAAGGATATTTTAAAAATTTCAGCTCTAATCTATGATGATGCTCATCCCTTTTATACTAATGTTGTTTTTGTGTTTTTTAAAATTTTTCTTCACATCAATTTTTTTGGAAGTTTTTCTGCTTTGACTTTATAAAGAACCAGCTTTTTTTATTTTGCTTATTGTTAATATTGTTTGTTTTCTATCTCATTGTTTCAGTTGTCATGAATGATAGTTTGTATTTTGTGTTTTTTCTTACCTCTGAAGTTTTGTACTTTTGTTTTTTGTTCTTATCAATTCTGAGGTTTATGCACTTAGCGAATTCGTTTTTAGTCTTTAAAAAAATTTTTTTTTTCTCTCCATAGGTTATTGGGGAACAAGTGGTATTTGGTTACACGAGAAAGTTCTCTAGTGGTGATTTGTGAGATTTTGGTGTACCCATCACCCAAGCAGTATACACTGCACCCAATTTGTTGTCTTTTTATCCCTCACCCCCTTCCCACCTTTCCCCTGAGTCCCCAAGGTCCATTACATCATTCTCTTGCCTTTGCATCCTCATAGCTTAGCTCCCACTTATGAGTGAGAACATACGATGCTTGGCTTTCCATTCCTGAGTTACTTCACTTAGAATAATAGACTCCAGGCCGGATGCGGTGGCTCAAGCCTGTAATCCCAGCACTTTGGGAGGCCGAGGCAGGCGGATCACGAGGTCAGGAGATCGAGACCATCCTGGCTAACACGGTGAAACCCCGTCTCTACTAAAAATACAAAAAATTAGCCTGGCGTGGTGGCGGGCGCCTGTAGTCCCAGCTACTCAGAGGCTGAGGCAGGAGAATGGCGTGAACCTGGGAGGCAGAGCTTGCAGTGAGCCGAGATCGCACCACTGCACTCCAGCCTGGGAGACACAGCGAGACTCCGTCTCAAA
>NC_045435.1:85634528-85722489 GCF_002776525.5 Piliocolobus tephrosceles | reverse complement strand
CACAGTGAGACTCCGTCTCAAAAAAAAAAAAAAAAAAAAAAAGAATAATAGACTCCAGTCTCATCCAAGTTGCTGTGAATGCCATCAATTCATTCCTTTTTATGGCTGAGCTGTCTTCCATCATATATGTATATACCACAGTTTCTTTATCCAGTTGTTGATTGATGGGCATTTGGGTTTGGGTCCACGTTTTTGCAATTGAGAATTGTGCTGCTATAGACATGCGTGTGCAAGTATCTTTTTTTGTATAATGACTTCTTTTCCTCTGGGTAGATACCCAGTAGTGGGATTATTGGATCAAATGGTAGTTCTACTTTTAGTTATTTAAGGAAATTCCATGCTATTTTCCACAGTAGTTTTTATTTTTAGGTTTATCTCATGCAAGAATTGAGTATTACAGAATTCCTTCTATATAATGCCTTAGCTGTATTCCACAGTATTTAATACTTAATATAAATTTACAAATTGATAGTCTCTCCAATATTCTCCTTTGGTTTTATAATATTTCTCTTTTACTATTCTGTAAATTATAGATTTTAGTGTAAAGCTAAACCTTATCACTACCTTTTTAAAAATAGGTGGGGAAACAATCACTAGGGAATGGAAGAAGGGAAAAGTCAATGAAGTTAAATTTATAAATGAATACGTGACATAGCAAGGAATAATATATTGTGGATATTACAGACATGTTTCTCTACTTGGTCACAGGAATTAATTTGCATTAGTGATTTCCTTACTTTACCACCCATTTTATAATTTTCTTGCCTTAGCTAGGTACTACTTAGCTGTGGTGTTTGAGCCCTTGATGGTTCAGTATGCAGAGGGATGCTGTTCTCTTGCACTAACTTTTACCACAGAGCATGGTAGTATTATGATATTCCCTGGGGATCTTTTGGGTTCCATTCATGCTTCTTCCTACTCTATTATATAGCACCAAAAATATTTCTGTTAAAGACTTGTAAAAATCTTGCCAACCAATGCCAAAACTGCCTCTGTTTTGTTTTTTGTTTGTTTATTTGCTCAGTGGCAGGGATAACCTGAACCTGAAATGGCCTCATGGGAATCTCAGCTTCAATATAATTGAATCATATTCTTATCTGGTGTATGCATGTTTCCCTTGAATTCTAAATTAGCAGAGCCAGAGTCCTAAAAGATAGAAAGCAAAAAATTTGCAAGTGAGTCATTACGTGTGAGAATGAGAAGTTGTCCTTTACATTTCTACTTCATGTTTCTGGATCCATGTATTCTGGTTATGGGAAAAACATAACTTTATATTAGTTACTGGTTCAGAATAATTGTCTTAACGTGTGGATTGCCCCAGCCTTGAAAAAGCTAGTATAACAAAGTGTTCTATAGTCTTGTCTATTGTTCTATACAGTCTGTTGCTCTGGGTGATGAAGTAGTAAGATCAGTTAATCCGGTGAGTGTCAGCTCCTTATTTTCCTTCTTTTTGTTTAAAGTGAATTCCTTGCTCATATTCCAGTTTTATATGCAAGAGAATTATGGCAAATAAGGTATTGAATACTCTGCTGAAGGTTATGTTTCCAGAAATGAAGCAGCCAGGGAAAGTAAGTCCAAATCTCATCCTCTTTGTCATGAACGGGGTCAAAAGTATAAGCTTGCCTGTAGGCAGTTGGCTAATACACTTGGAGTATGTGTACCACATCCAAGTCTCAGGGTTGCTCACTGCTACCAGTCAGTTCTGATTCAGTAGTTGTGGTGTCAGATCAGCCTCGGTGAGGGAAAGTTCATGGAGTTGAGCTCCTCTGTAGCTGCTGTTTCTTTCACAGCATTCTTTTCAGGATGGCTGGGAAAGTAAACAGATTGAATTTACAGGACACTGGGGACGGTTATGGGGATGGTGTATGGTCTAAGGAAAATGGGCTTCTCTTTGCAAGATAATTCACTCAGGTGAGGTAATCTCACAGTATGTAAGCAAGGCAAGGATACCCGCATCAGCCCAGAAGGGGGGACTTTTTCCGATGCCAGAAGGAGGTTTAGGGTGGAGCTCAGACTTTCCTAAGTTAGCCCATGTCTTTCTTCTATCTCCGTTCTGATTCACAGGTTACCGTTATTTTTATGTTACTACACTGCCTTTTATCTTAATTTTAATGAAAAGGCCATGAATTCAACTGATCTTGTAATTCAGCAATCCTTAGGATTAAAACTTGAGTTTGATTTTTGGCTATATGAGTGATGAAGCTGAAAGAGAAAATGAACTCTTGCATGAGCATCAGAAAAGTGAGCATTAAGCTTTTTGCAGTCCTAGTTTCCTGATTAGAGATTGTTCTTCCACGTAGTATTTTGTATATATCAAATTGTCTCATCCATCTGTCAAAGTCAAATAAAAATAGAGAGACAAATCTCTAAACAAAGCATTTTATTTGGAAGGCCAGGCATAGTGGCACATACCTGTAGTCTTGGCTCCTCAGGAGGCTGAGGCAGGAGGATTACTCGAGCCCAGGAGTTCGAGGCCATTGTGCACTGTGATCATGCCTGTGAGTAGGCATTGCACTCCAGCCTGGGAAGCATAGCAAGCCTCTGCCTCCTTTAAAAAAAAAAAAAAAAAAAAAGTTTTATTTAGGAAAGCAGAATTGCCATTCAGGGCATACACACAGACAGAGTAGTCTTCTGTGTGTCTGAAGAAGAAACAGAAGGTTGGGGTTTTATTAGAGAAATGTTACGTATTGTTTTGAAGGAAAACTTACACTAGGGAAGTTTTTGGGAGCTGGCAAGCTCTGATTGGTTGGGTGAGTGATGGCAGTAGGTAAAACTGTTCTTAGAGTCATGGCAGTTCATTTCAGCAGCTACTAGGTAAAACTGGTCTTTTTTTTTTATTTTTGAGACAGAGTCTCACTCTGTTGCCCAGGCACAGTCTTGGCTTACTGTCACGTCTGCCTCCCTGGGTTCAAGTGATTCTGTTGCCTCAGCCTCTTGAGTAGCTGGGATTACAAGGCATGCACCACCACGCCTGACTAATTTTTGTATTTTTAGTAGAGATGGGGTTTTACCATGTTGGCCAGGCTGGTCTCGAACTCCTGACCTCAGGTGATCCACCCACCTCGGCCTCCCAAAGTTATAGCGGGCCATTTTGGCAGCTGGCTTGTGATAGAACCCTTGGACAGGTGCTTTGTGCCCGAGTGCTTCCCTCCTCCCCTGACCCAGTGTCTTGACATTTATTTAGGTGGGTATGCCAACATAATTCCAATACATGTAATCAATTTTTATATATCCATTCTACATGTGCTAGATTTGTTAACTCTTAGTTTGGATTAGAGTTAAAGGGAGAATCAGTAGATCAGCAGTACCTGGAAGATTTCTTGCTTTTGAACATCCAGACCAAGGGTTTGTTTTTTGTTTTTTTTTTTTTTAAAGTTTGCCTATTTATTTGTTCGTTTGTTTGTTCATCCATTTATTAATTCATTCTGTGACCTCATTCTTGGTCTTATTTAGCAAAGATTTTCTCAAACTCAATCTCATGCTTTCCTCTAGGATGGAGACAGTATTAGACTCTGCTTCTAGTTATATGTATTTTATTTATAAGTGTTATAGGAACCTTGACATTATCATAACCAGAGAGAGTTAGAGGTCTGGGGCTCCAAAGTGGTTAGATGAAAGTGGGAATTGAAAGGGAATTAGCGTGCGTGCCCACTATAGCAAGATTGTGAGAGTTGTTGAGAGTCAGCTGCCAAAGAACAGTAGGAAAGATGTGAGCACCTTATGGACTGTCGGTTAGAGTTGGTACAGCATTAGACAGCTGAGAAGAAGGAGAATCTTGATGTCCTAAATTGTCCCATTATGGCATGGAATGAAAAACAGGTACTTCCTGGGGTTATATTTTCTTGCCTGTGTTACAGCACTACCTTCTAACTGGTCTCCCTGTTTCTATCCATGTTCCCCTACAGTTTATAGCGCAACGTAACTGCCAGAGTTGTTCTTTAAAAATATGTTAGATCATGTTACTCCTCTGTTTAAAACCTTCCAGCGACTCCCATCTCACGCAGAGCAAACCCTAAAGTTCTTACAAAGGCTTACAAGTTTTATGATGTGGCTTCCTGTCACCCTGTAACCTTCAGTGACACTGGTTTTCTTGCTTTTATTCAGTCATTTCAGGTATGCCCCTGCCTTGAGGCTTATGTTGTT
The DNA here is from genome assembly GCF_002776525.5 of Piliocolobus tephrosceles. Classification (NCBI taxonomy): domain Eukaryota; kingdom Metazoa; phylum Chordata; class Mammalia; order Primates; family Cercopithecidae; genus Piliocolobus; species Piliocolobus tephrosceles. The sequence continues at coordinate 85,718,346 of NC_045435.1, read as the reverse complement.
TCTTATGCGTGGGATGCTGTGCCTGATTAGCTTTGTTACTTCCTTCAGGCCTTTTCTGAAATCTTCTCAATGAAACATACCTTGACTACAGTATTTACTTCTGCCTCCTTCCTTCCCCTCACTAACTTAAAACTGGATGCTCCCACAGGGCAGTGGGGAGTGGGGAATGAGGAGGGATTGGTTAATGGGTACTGAAATACCGTTAGATAGAATAAGATCTAGTGGTTTTATAGCACAACAGAATGACTATAGCTAACAATAATTTATTGTATATTTTGAAATAGCTAGAAGAGAAGATTTAGAATGTTCTCAATACAAAAAATGATAAATATTTGAGGTGATGGATATTTCATTTACCAAGATTTTCTCATTACACATTGTGTGCTTATATCAGAATATTACATGTACCCCATAAATATGTATAACTGTTACACATCCATAAAAAACGAAAATAAAATAAGTACCGCATGGGAAATTTAGAAAAAGACTGCCGTCTCTGGAAATTGACTGTAGCTGCTACCAAGTTGTCATCTTTTCAGCCTTTGCTTCTTTAAGTCATTGGTTTCCTTTTCTAAGTCTGGGTTGAAAGGAACTTAGGTTATAGCCCTGTGTTCCCCAGATGCAGGAAGGTTGATAAATCAAGCATCCATCATTTTACACTCATAGAATGGAGGACAGTCTGTCTCTGCATTCCACCTAGGGGAAGGGGATTATGAGGCAGAACAGAAAAGGAAAAAATAATCCCACAGTTGTCTGTAACACTGCCATTTACTTCTTTTGGGATACCTGTTAGCAGTAGATTAGAGTTTTTCCACCTCTCTCCCATGTACTCTTAAGTACTCACAGATACTTTGGGTCTCTTTTTTTCCCCTGACCTGCATTCTGGAGAGATTTCATCAGTACTTGCTTGCAACTGTTTTCTTTTGATTTCTTTCTAACATATATCCTCTCTATTGAGGTTTTCTTTTTTCATTGGCAATGTTTTTGTGTGATTTTATTGTGGTGAAATATATATATATAATATAAAGTTTACCATTTCAGTTCTTTAAGTGTACAACCCAGTGGCATCAAATACATTCACAATGTTGTGCAGCTGTCATCACAATTCATCTCCAGAACTTTCATTATCTCCAAAAGAATCTCTGTCCCTATTAAACAGTTACTCCCCGTTCTCCCTCTACCCAGCCCCTGGTAATCTCTATTCTACTTTCTGTCTGTATGAATTTTCATATTCTAGGTACCTAATATAAATGGAATCATAACATTTGTCTTTTTGTATCTGGCGTATTTCACTAGCATAGTGCTTTGATGGTTCATCCATGTTGTAGAATGTATTAGAATTTCATTCCTTTTTAAGGTTGAATAATATTCCATTGCACTTAATGTAGACCACATTTAAATTTTCCATTCATCTGTTGATGGACACTTGAGTGTTAATAATTTTCATTTGCAAGTTTCCTAGTTGATTCTATTGCATATCATCGTTTCTTGTTTTATTTATGCTTGGTTCTGTTTCATACTTTTTCCTTTCTGAAATGGAAGTGATTCTTTTCATTTCTCTAGGCATCCTAAACATTTAAAAATGTTTATCAGGCCATTTCATAAAGCTAATTTTATCTGAAAAGGATTTACAGATGGCCCCCAGCGTATGATGGTTTGCCTTAAGATTTTTCTACTTTACAGTGGTGAGAAAGTGATATGCATTCAGTAGAAACCATACTTTGGGTACCTGTACAAACATTGTGTTTTTCACTGTCAGTACAGTGTTCAACAAGTTATATGAAATATTTAACACTTTATTATAAAGTACACTTTTTGTTAGATGATTCTGCCAAACAATAGGGTAATATAAGTGTTCTGAGTACATTTAAAGGAGGATAGGCTAAGCTATGGATGTTTGGCAGGTTGGGTGTATTAAATGCATCTTTGACTTCATGATATTTTCAACTTACAACGGGTTTATGAGGATGTAACCCCGTTGTAAGTTGAACAGCATTTGTGTTATTTTTAAGCCTTTTAACATAATAGAGTCTTCATGCATTGTAGAATTTTGGTTTTCAGAAGTGGATGATTTTGTTTCCCCTCTCCGTTTTTCCCTCTGAGCATTATCTGTCTAGTGCTTGAGCAGTTACTGCTATCTGTCCCCTAACCTCCAGTGTGAAACCAAGTCCTTCAGCAGCATTTTGGAGCTTCTTTCCCACAGTGACATTGAGGCTGTGGTAGATTCTGACCCTTGGCTGAAGTGGGGAGGGGGCTGCTTAAGGTCCAGTCTCCTTAGTCCTGCAGCTTGCTGAAAACCATAGTCCTAAATGAGGTTTAATAGCAGTTGGTGGTGTGCCTCATGTTGGCTTTCTTTTCCCAAACTTCAACCAGTGAATCTGGCCCTGGTTCCCATCTCATTTTGAGCACTTTTTTCCTCCTTGTTATCCCCCTAATTTCCTAGTCACCAGTGCTGGCTTTTGACTTCAGAGTCGAGAAGACCTGTGATTTCACCCTTGTTCACTGCTGTGTTTTTGTTGTTGTCATTGTTGTTCTGTTGTTGCTGTGCTGAGATATTTATTTTATTTTGGATCTCAAAAATATTTATTTATTTTTATTTTTTATTTTTTTTGAGACAGAGTCTCACCTTATCGCCCAGGCTGGAGTGCAGGGGCCGGATCTCAGCTCACTGCAAGCTCCGCCTTCCGCATTTACGCCATTCTCCTGCCCCAGCCTCCCAGTAGCTGGGACTACAGGCGCCCGCCACCACGCCCGGCTAGTTTTTTTTTTTTTAGTAGAGACGGGGTTTCACCGTGTTAGCCAGGGTGGTCTCGATCTCCTGACCTCGTGATCCGCCCGTCTCGGCCTCCCAAAGTGCTGGGATTACAGGCTTGAGCCACCACGCCCGGCCTCAGAAATATTTATATTTTACCTATAATTGCTGTGTCTTTAGAGCTGAGGAAATATGTCAAAATAAGAATTTACTGAGCTATTTTGATAAGATGTCAGTAAAAAATATATTTAAAGTACAATATAAAATCTAGCTGATTTTGACATTTGATTCTAGAAACTCTTTGCTTAATTGTAAGCAATGAAAATTAAAGATTGAGAGTCAACAATAGCTACCATTTATTAAATATCCTATATACTAATCATTTTATTTGGTACTTCACACTTAACCACATCACACTTTGGTATCCCAGATTCGTAGTGGAATTATCCACTTATTCCCGATGAGGAACGCAAGGCTTTGAGAGTTCAAATACCTTTACTAAAGTAGCATAGCTAGGAAGTGAGGAAACTAGCAGTTGAGGCCAAATTATCATAAGTCCTATGTCTTAGAACTGTAAGATAGGAACAATCTCAGTTGTTTATAGATCTTTTTTTTTTTTTGAGACGGAGTCTCGCTGTGTTGCCCAGGCTGGAGTGCAGTGGCCGGATCTCAGCTCACTGCAAGCTCCGCTTCCCGCATTTACGCCATTCTCCTGCCTCAGCCTCCCGAGTAGCTAGGACTACAGGTGCCCGCCACCTCGCCCAGCTAGATTTTTGTACTTTTTAGTAGAGACGGGGTTTCACTGTGTTAGCCAGGATGGTCTTGATCTCCTGACCTCGTGATCCGCCCGTCTCGGCCTCCCAAAGTGCTGGGATTACAGGCTTGAGCCACCGCGCCCGGCCTGTTTATAGATCTTAATGATTAAAGTAGCCAAAGACCTAATAGATGAAACTCCAAGGAAATTGTATTTTACTTTCTCTTGCGTATCATTTCTGCATTAATCTTACTAAAACACAACACTCCTTTAACATCGCTCATGTTTCCCTATTTCCATAGTGTCAAATTTAAAATCTCACAGCCTTGCAGTGAGTGCAGAGGTCCGGATCCACAGCCCTGACTTGGGCGGCTGCAGCCTCACTGGTGCAAGGCTCCTGCCTACTCCTTGCCCCCCAAGAGCCCAGGGAGGCCCAGGTCCACAACCCTGACTTGGGCAGCTGCAGCCGTGCCCAAAACGGTGGGGCTGCTACCTGTAGCTCCTGGCCCCCTGGAGCATGCAGCCCCTGCTGTGCTCCCTCACAGCCTGGGGCTGGGGCTCCAGGTCCTTGCTGGGCCCCAGCCAGTGTCCAGGGCAGGGGCAATGTCTCCCTGAGCTCCCTTGGTGGCTCCAGTGCTCAGGGGTGGCCCAGAGCTCCCCCTCACCTGGCTTGGGGCCCTGCCCAGGGTGGGCATCTCTGGGAGTGGATCGCAGGCCTCGGGGCAGCCATTGGGAGTGATACTGTGCAGACCCATATGGGGTAGACCCTGGGGATGCGACCCTGGGCATGCAACCCTGGGCGGGCCTGTGCAGACAGCCTCCTCCAGAGGCTCAGGAATCCAGTGCTCTCTGCGAGGTGGGCATGGTGACTGCACTGCTGGCTGATCCCCGAAGTGGGCACCACTCTTACTTCCTGCCCCTGGCCCCTGAAGCGTGGCCCCAGCACTGCCTCCTCCCATCACCCTCCCTGTAGCAGTGGCAGGAGAGAGCAGTGACTTGGGGAGAGGTTGTGGAGCCATAGAGGCTCCGGACCTGGGGCTGGGTCCTGCCGGGCTGTGTAAGGGTGAGGGCAGTGCAGTCAGCTGCCTCCTGGAGGTAGGGCACGGGAGACTCACCACAGCTATTGCTGCTCCTGCAGCCACTCCTGCCTCCACCGCCCATGCCTCCCCACTACAGACGGCCTGCTGCCATCAGTAGCATGAATTCTCTTTAATATGCCTTGCTCATTATTTTTTCTATACCACTTTTTATAGCATAGTACAGTCTTTAGGACTCTCTCTCCACCTGCTTGCCTTTCAGATGCAAGCCTCTTCTAGTAACTTCACTTTCTTCATGAATCTTTGTCTGCAACAGTTTACAGTGAACCTTTTTAGAACATTAGATGTTATAGTTGATGTCACACATATAGCATCTATTTGTGTTTTATGTTTAAGTTTTGTTACTAAGATTGTGATTTCCCTGATTGTTTCTATACATCTCCTAATTATCTCCGCAGCATTCTTAAGATGTAGTATATGGAAATAACTTCAGAAATTGCAACTTTTACCCAGTAGCTTGAAGAAATAAAGGATGTCTTCTCATTCAATTCGAATTTGTGTAGCAAGTCATTATGACTTTCTTATGACATTTATCATTAGCTTCCTCTTTTTCATCTGAGAAGATCAATATGATCTATTTCAAAAACTGAAAGTAAATTAAACCACAGTTATTTTCCTGCTCCCATCTTCCCTAAATACTCAGCATGCTGATCACCACAATATTCGGGGTGGGGTGAGAAAAGTGAGTCTTTTGTGCAGTGTCTTACATGGCTGGTGGAGCCGGGTGCCTAATGATTGTGCTTTTACTTTCCGCTGTGAGAAATTGCAGGGTTATGGAGTTTCTCTTGTGAGGTGTGCTGCTTTGTGGGAGGGACGATGCAGGTAAAATGAAACTTCTTACTCTCTCCACTGCATCTATTTTGGGTTTTTTGCCTCAGTAGTGTGCTGAAACTTTTCTGCGGGATTCCTAGACTCCCACAAAGGTGCTCTTGTCCACAAGTTGTTGTCAAAATTGATGCTTCTTGGGGGCATGTGACAGTAGAAAGCACCTCTTCTGCCATCTTGCTGATATTACTTTTGTCACATTCTACTCTTAACAAGCCCTTGATGAAGGCTTTTATATTAATGAGCTTGTAAATTTGATGGATATAGATAATGCCATGGTATTATTTCAAGATGACTTTTTGTAATCTGTGGGGGTAAGTCACACAAAATAAGAACACAGTAAAACCATAAGGCATAATCAGATAACTTATATGTTCGTTGATGCTCAATATTAATGCACTGAGTCATCTTTGAACACAGTGGTGCTTTGTCAGCTGCTTCTTGTGGAAAACAAATAATACTTGATGCTAATTTTGTGGAATATATTTTCCTGGACTTTTTTTTTCTCAGATGGATGATACTCCCCTTGGCTAATAAATGGGTATAAGTTACCTCAGTATATCAGTTTATCAAATCTTTGGTCATATAAAGTATTTTATTAACCCTCAACATTGGTATAGGCATTATAGAAATATTATCAAGTTAGTCTTCCTGCTTTCAGTAACTTTTCTTTCAGGTTACTTGTGTTAAGATCTGGAATTTTTACTGTCTTTTGAAAAGGTCCTGTGAGAGCTGGTCCCAGTCATACCAGCTTTTTTTCATCTTGGATGTGTGAAATTGTTTTCCAACTCAGTGACATCTTACATACTTTTCTCATTTGCAGGTGGCACCATAACTCGTTTTCTCCCTCTGCACACACTTTTCATGTCATGATTTTTTTGCATATATTGGGCCTTGACACTTCTTCAGAGAAGAGTTTATTGATCTGCTCATTGTGAATTGTATACCACAGCTAAAAATCTTTCATTGTACCCGTATTAGTCTGTTCTCATGCTGCTAATAAAGACATATCTGAGACTGGGTAATTTATAAAGAAGAGATTTAATGGACTCACATTTCCACGTGGCTGGGGAGACCTTGCAATCATAGTGGAAGGCAAAGCAGGAGCAAAGTCACATCTTAATGGCAGCAGACAAGAGAGCATGTGCTCGGGAACTCCTCTTTATAAAAACCATCAGATCTTGTGAGACTCATTCACTATTATGAGAACAGCTTGGGAAAGACCCGCCCCCATGATTCAATTACCTCTCACCAGGTCTCTCCCACAACACATGGGAATTATGGGAGCTACAAGTCAAGATGAGATTTGGGTGGGGATACAGCCAAACCACATCAGTACCTTTTCATTTTCATTTTAGATTTATTACTGTCCATGTCTGTCTGATTCCCTATCCAGACCAAGAGCTTTCTGAAGATAGTAATCCTGTTCATTTTTGTTCACTGATAAATTTTTAACAGTTGGCACAGGGACTGGCATTATAGTGGATACTGCTTATGAAGTAGTCAGAGAGAATCCAAGCACCTTTCTGTTACCAGGTTCAGAATTCCTCTACCAGACTTAGAATTCCTCTGCTGACATGTTGCAAGAAATACAATACCAATATAAGGGAGTATGCGTTAAACTTTTCAAAGTTTAATTGTGTGGGTTCCTCCCTGCCACAACTCCCCACATTTTTCCAGATCTTTTTTTTAAACCAAGGCTATGAGCAAACTTTCATGCAGAAAAATGTTAAAGGACATAAATAATTTTAAGAAATTAATCTGAGCAAGACTTGGGTAGTATCATGGGTTTTCCTTGAAGGAAAAAAGCTTAGAGACTGTTCTTAAAAAAGTGTGTTTTAAGGATAGTATTATAAAAAGTAAAACTGAGGACTTATACAGTAAAACCCAAATCTCTTTAATTCAGTTCACTTTCACTGTTGCAGTATATCATTATAAAAAGGTCTTTGATCAATTAGATGTACTTTTTATTTGCATAAATTTAAAATGTGAGTTAAACAAGTAAAAGACAGGAAACAATTTGCTGAGATTCTTTTCAGAGATAATGTGGCTGTCTTTTGTGGCTCTGGTTCTAGGCAGTATGAAACTGTGGTTCCACTTGAAGATTCTATTGTGACTGAGGTTACAGCAACTCTACAAGAATGGGCAAGTTTGTGGAAACAGTTGTATGTGGTAAGTAGTTGATTACTGATTTATTGGATCATTAAAGTTTAGTGTACCAAGTAAAAATATTAACCTGTGCTAAGTATGCAGTTTTAGATTTCTGAATATTTGCAGTTTATCAAATGTATATTCTTAGTATTTACTGAAACATAGCAGACTGAGTTTTTTCAACCTGAGGAGCACACATTATTGTTCATATGCCTGTAGTTTCTCTACTCCAGTCGCTGGAATATGTTACATAGCACCAGGGATCTTAGCTGTCTTACTCATTGTTGTGTCCCCAGATGCTTTCATAAAACAGATACTTACAGAACAAATGAACCAACTTGAGAGTTATTTATTTTTATCTTTTGTGAACCTAATGGTGGATATAAAGGCCAATAAATTGTGTTAACAGTTTTTAGCAGCTACTAAGCTTCAAGGATATGTCATATCTGACACTTTGCTGGCCCAATAAATAAATAGAAAATGTAATAAAAGCCAGGCATGGTGGCTCACACCTGTAATCCTAGTGCTTTGGGAAGCTGAGGCAGGAGGATTGCTTAAGGCCAGGAGTTTGAAACCACCTTGGGGACCACCATCTCTACACAAAATTAAAAATTTAGTTGGGTATGGTGATGTGTGCCTGTAGTCCTAGCTACTTGGGAGGCTAAGGAATGAGACCCTGTCTCTTAAAAAAAAAGTAATAGAAACCTAATAAAAAAGTAATAAAGTTCTCAGAAAACTTAGAAAGTAGAGAGTGATAAGATATAGAAATAATCATAATAGCTACACTAAAAATAAGTGACAGGGTTTGAACTCTGGACAATATGGAGTAAACACATTTTATTTTACTTCTACTAATACAACAAAAAGCCCTGGATAAAACACATAATTCACCTCCTGGAAAACTCAAAGTTAGAAAAAAGAGAAAGAACTGCCAAGGGATTTGGGGGCTCAGGATCAAATGAATTCTCTCTCTCTCTCTCTCTGTCTCTCTCTCTCTTTCTCTCTTTTTCCCTTTTCCTTACCTTCATATATCCTGACCTTGTCTCTAGAGAGGTGCACAACTTGGAAATGCCAGTGGGTAGAAACCAACAAAGGAAAATTAGTGCCAAGGAAAGCCTGTTCTGTCTAGCCAAAGGATAGCCCCAAAAGACAGAAACCTTTTTAGTAACACTTTACTGCTCTCTAAGAGAACACACAATAAAAGCTGTATTTCTCTCCTACTCTAACAGGCATTTCAGCAGTGGCATCCATAACCAGTGCTGTTTTATACATACATCCTCCCCCTCCTACAGTAACAAGAGGATGCCCCTCTCCAGTGAAGGCTGTGGAATGAACTGGACAAATCAGGAAAAATGTGGGGGCGGGTGGCCAGGAGGAACCCAGAAAATTAGACTTTCACCCCCTACCCTATAGTAATGAAGTGGTGCCCCACCTCAGCGGAATATGAAGTAAGGAGGAAGTAACTTTCCATGGAGAAACCTGTGGTTGGAACTCTTGACTTCTGCTTTCCTTGTTGTGCTTTCCCCAGCTGAGTCTGTGGGCAAGACTCTGACTTCCACCCTCCCTTCCCCACTGCATTGATGAGGCAGACCCTGTGGGATAGTACCCTGTCTTCCATCCTTGCCCTGCTAAAATGAGGCAGTGCTTGTCCCCACCCAAACCCAAACTGAGGAGATAGTGGGGTGAAGTTATATCATCTACATAACACAAATGAGGGAAATTAGAAAAGCACTGCAGAGATTTTTATAACTAGATTGACATTCATCCATAGCTCATAAAGGTGAGAAGGTTGCAGTTTTAAGCAGGTTGACTACTTGCTAAAATATATGATTTAAATAAGAACCAGAGTGTCATAGTACAATAATGTTCAGGATATGGCCCAGAATTACTTGTCATATGAAAAATCAGGAAAATCTAAACTCAGCAGATGCTGATACTGAGATGACACAGACGTGGAATGATCGACAAGGACGTTTAAACAGCTTTTGTAAAAATGCTTCAACAAGCAATTACAAACACTCTTGAAACAAACAAACATAGACAACCTTAGGAACAAAGTAGAAACTATAAAGAACCAAATGAAAATGATAGAACTGAAATATATAATAACCAAAATTAAAAAAATATTATATGAGCTCAATAGCAGCCTATAGAAATTATAGAGAAATGAATTGGTCAATTTGAAGATAGTTCACTAGAAATTCTCCAGTACAAATCATGGAGAGAAAAATAGAAAAAATGAACTCTGCTTCCAGAGACTTGTGGGACAATAAGATAAGATGTAACACTGTAGCCTCAGAATACTAGATAGAGAGGACAGGATGTGGAGTTAAAAAAAAAATTTTTTTTTCTTTTTTTTTAATGAAACAATGGCTGAAATTTCCCAGTTTGGCAGAAGACATAAGCATTTTAGATTCAGGAAGCTTAGTGAACTCCAAATGGGAAAACCCCAAAGAAATCCATACTCAGACACATCATAGTCCAAATTCTGAAAATTAAAGCCAAAGAAGAAATCTTGAAAGTAGCTAGAAGACATTTAACACATTACCTGTGACAACAATTTGAATAACAGGTTTCTCATCAGAAAGTATGGCAGACGGGAAGTATCCCATCATTTTTCAACTGCTTAAATTAAAAAAAAAAAAAAAAAAAAAAAAAAAAAAAAAACAAGCAGATTATCCTGAGTTGTGTATCCAGCAAAAATATGCTTCAAGAATGAATGGGTAATCAACCCATATCAGAAGGAGGAAAGTAAGAAAATTTGTTGACAGGAGATTGGTTCTAAAAGAATGACTATAAAGGAAGTTGTTCAGAAAGAAAGGAAGTGACAACAGGATGCTTGGAACATTAGGAATGAAGAAAGCAATGGAAAGGGTAGAGTAATTCTCTCTTCAGTTTTTAAAGTTATGTTTGATAATACAAAGCAAAAATTATAATGTTGATACAATTCTCAGTGTATATTTAATTAATATTTAAGAAAACTGTTGGCCGGGTGTGGTGGCTCACACCTGTAATCCCAGCACTTTGGGAGGCCAAGGTGGGCAGATCATGAGGTCAGGAGATCAAGACCATCCTAGCTAACATGGTGAAACCCTGTCTGTACTAAAAATAGAAAAAAATTAGCCGGATGTGGTGGCGTGTGTCTGTAGTCCCAAGCTACTCGTGAGGCTGAGGCAGGAGAATGGTGTGAACCAGGGAGGCAGAGCTTACAGTGAGCTGAGATCACGCCAGTGCACTCCAGCCTGGGCGACAGAGCGAGACTCTGTCTCAAAAAACAACTGTAACAAAAATTAATACTGGTAGGCTGAGCAGCTCCATATGTATATTGCAATCTCTAGAGCAATCATTAAGATATTACATAAAGTGATATAATAAAAAGTACTATAAATCAAAATAGAATACTAAAAATGTTCAAATAACCTACAGAAAAATAAGAAAGGGGGTGAAACCCTGCCTCTACTAAAAAAATACAAAAAACTAGCCGGGCGAGGTGGCAGGCGCCTGTAGTCCCAGCTACTCGGGAGGCTGAGGCAGGAGAATGGTGTAAACCCAGGAGGCGGAGCTTGCAGTGAGCTGAGATCCAGCCACTGCACTCCAGTCTGGGCGACAGAGTGAGACTCTGTCTCAAAAAAAAAAAAAGAAAAATAAGAAAGGGGACATAGAGGCAGGTAAAATAGAGGGAGCAAACACAAAAGTAAATACGAAAATGGCAGACTTAAATCCTAGTGTATGAATAATTACAAGATAGAATTTAGCAGAATTCTACAATAAAAAAACTAAATGTTGTTTGTATGAAACTCACTTCAAACTCACTTGTCTATATGATGATATAGGGAGGCTAAAGGTTACAGATAGAAAAATATATGCTATGCAAACATGAAAGAAAAACAGGGTAATTATATTAATAACATGTCATTATATTATGAATAATTTTTTCCTTAAATAAATACTATTAATTGTACTAATATAAGAAAAATTCAATATCAGAGCAAAGAAAACTACCAGGGACAAAGAGACAATACAAAATGATAGAAGGATCAATTCACTGGGAAGACAAAATAATCTTAATCTAACAGAGGTGCAAAATAAATAAAGCAAAACCTAAAAGAACTGAATGGAGAAAAGAGAAAAAAATTACTGTTGTAGTTGGGGGTTAATGACCCATTCTTTTTGTAATCCGTGTAACCACTAGGCAATAGTCATCAGGAGTAAGGAAGAACGAAACAGTGCAATCAACCATAGGCTCTAATTGAAATTTATAGAATACTTAATAAAATCAGGATACAGATTCTTTTCAATCAAACATGTTCATTCACCAAGATAGACAATATCTTAGTTCATAGAACAAATCTCAACAAGTTTGTAGTAATTGAAGTCATACAAAGGATATTCTAACCATAATGGAAACAAATTAGAAATCAGTAACAAGAAAAAACAAAAAACCAGGAAAACCTTAAAAATTAAACAACCCACTACTAAATGATCTGTGTCAAAGAGGAAACTGTGAGAGAAATAAAAGATATATCAAAGTGAATTTAAAAGAAAATATATTAAAATCTGTGGGATACTGCAAAAGCATTGTTGAAAGGGAAATATATGCTTTAAGTCCTAATAATAGGGAAAAAAAAGCAAGTTTTCAAATCAGACAATTTCAGCTCCTGCTCTACTGTAAGAAACTAAAAAAGGACTCCAGCCTGGGCGTCACAGCAAGACTCTGTTAAAAAAAAAAAAGCCAAAGCAAGCAGAATGAAGGAAAAAGTGAAGAGCAGAAATTAATGAAATAAAAACAAAATACAAAAGCAATAGGGAAAATCAAAGCAAAAACTGGTTTATAAAAGATTAATAAAATTGATAAACACCTAGCAAAACTGAAAAAGAAAATGAGGGAAAATACTAATTACCAATATATCAAGAGTAAAGAAAGAGATATCACCACAGACATCACAGACATTAAGCAGGCAAAAAGAAAATACTGTAAACAACTTTACATACATAATGATAGTTTAAGATGAATAGGTCAAATTCTTGAAAACCATAAATTGTCAAAACTCACCCAAGACAAAATAGATAATCTGAAAATCCTGCAACTGTTAACATAATTGAATTTATAATTAAAATCCTTCCAAAAAGAACCATCCGGGCAAATAAATGACACTAGTTTTATACAGAGTCTTCTAGAAAATGGATAAGGAGGGAATACTTCCTAATTCATCTTATGAGGCTGCTATTACCTTGATATCAAAATTAGACAAAGACACTACAAAAAGAAAAAAAATACGGAGTAGCTCTTATGACTATAGACACAAACATCCTCAATAAGGTATTAACAACTTGATCAATATATAAAAATAATAATATACCACGGCCAGTGGGGTTTATTCTGGTAATACAAGGATGGTTCAGTATTTGAAAATCATGTAGTATAATCCATTGTATTAACATTCTAAAGAAGAAAAACCACCTGATGACCTTAGTTGATTCAGAAAAGTATTTTAGAAAATTTGACACCCATTCATGATAACAACTCTCAGTAAACTAGCAAAGAAGCAAACTTCCTTAGCTTGATAAAGGATATTTATAAAAACCCACAGCAAATGTCATAATGATGATAGACAGTTTGCATTTGAGAACAAGGCAAGGATGTTACCTCTCAGCACTCCTATCAACACAATTTTGGAAGATTTAACCAATGGAGTAAAGCAAGAAAATGAGAGATATATAGATAGAAAGGAAGAAATGAAATTCTTCCTGTTTGCAGATTATGTGGTTGGCTATGGGAGATCCCAAGGAATCTACAAACAAGAAGACACTAGAGTTTAAAAAGAAACTTCTTAGAATTAATAAGCAAGTTTATGGTTGCAGATATCCAAATACACATACCCACAGACACACACACACATACACACACACAAAATCATATTTCCACAAAGAACAATGAATAATTGAAAACTAAAATTTAGAACACAGTACCATTTATTAGTTGCTCAAGAAAAAATGAGGCCAGGCACAGTGTCTCATGCTTCTCAGTACTTTGGGAGACTGAGGCAGGAATACTGTTTGAGCCCAGGAGTTTGAGATCAGCCTGGGCAACATAGCAAGACCCCATTTCTACCAAAAAAAAAAAAAAAAAAAAAAAAGAAGAAGAAGGAAAAAAAAGAAACACTTGGGCATAAATCCAACAGAACATGTACAAGGTCTGTATATTGAAAACTACACAATGCTAATTAAAAAAGACCTAAGTAATGGAGAGGCAGTATGCTCACGGATTAGAAGAGACCTATTGGCCGGGCGCGGTGGCTCAAGCCTGTAATCCCAGCACTTTGGGAGGCCGAGACGGGCGGATCACGAGGTCAGGAGATCGAGACCATCCTGGCTAACACGGTGAAACTCCGTCTCTACTAAAAAATGCAAAAAACTAGCCGGGCGAGGTGGCGGGCGCCTGTAATCCCAGCTACTCGGGAGGCTGAGGCAGGAGAATGGTGTAAACCCGGGAGACGGAGCTTGCAGTGAGCTGAGATCCGGCCACTGCACTCTAGCCTGGGCGACAGAGCGAGACTCCGTCTCAAAAAAAAAAAAAAAAAAAAAAAACTAAAATTTCTAGGGGAGTGCAAAAGAACTAAAATAGTTAAACAATTTTGAAAAGAATAATAAAGTTGGAAGAATCACTCAATGTAATTTTAACACTTACTATGCAGTAATCAAGGCAGAGTAGTACTGGCAGAGGGATAGATACTTAAGGGGACCAAGATAAAGAGCTGAGATGTAGATTCACACAAGTGTGCACAACTGATTTTTGACAAAGGTACAAAAGCAATTAAGTAGAGGAACGATAGTGTTTTCAACAAATGGTGTTGGAATACTTGGATATTCATAGGCAAAAGGAAAAAAAAAAAGAAACCTGCCTAAGTCTCATCCTTTTTTGTAAAAAGTTAACTCAAAATGGATTCTAGGCTCAAATGTAAAATGTAAAATGATAAAACTTTCAGAAGAAAATTTTAGGAGAAAACGTTCATGACCTAGTCTTAAGTGGAGACATGACACTAAAGGAAATGATCCATAAAGTAAAAAGGCAATACATTGGACTTCATCAAAACCAAAATTTTTGCTCTTGAATGACCCTGTTAAAAGGATGAAAAGGTAAGCCATATAATGGAAGAAAATATTTGAAAATTGTATATCCATATCTAGAATATTTATGGAACTCTGTAAATGGAACAGTAATACAACAGCTCAATTAGGAATTGGGCAAAATACTTGAATAGGGACAAGGAGGATATGTGTCTAGCCAGTAAGCACATGAAAAGATTTTGCCATATCATTAGCCAATAGAGTAATGCAAATAATTGCTACAATGAGATACTAATATATATCTGTTAGAATGACTGAAATAAAAAGTACTGCTAATACCAAGTGATGTCAAGGATGTGGGTCTGGATCTCATACATTGCTGGTTAGAAGGTAAAATGGCACACCCACTTGGAGAAAAATTTGGACTTTTCTTATAAAGTTAGACGTATACTTAACATATGACCCAGCCATCACAGTCCTGTTTTTACCCTAGAGAAGTGAAAGCTTCTGTTCAAGTAATAGCTTTTACATGGATGTTTATAAAAGCTTTATTTGTAATAGCATAAACTAGAAACAATCCAAATATCCTTCAGTAGGTGTGTAGAAGAAAAAACTATGGAATATTACTCAGAAACAAAAAGGAGTAATGATTAATACATCCAGCAACTTAGAGTGATTGATCTCAAGGGCATGATGCTACTTAAAAAAATGTAACTTTGGTCAGGCACGGTGGCTCACACCTGTAATCCCAGCACTTTGGGAGGCTGAGGCGGGTGGGCGGATCACGAGGTCAGGAGATCGAGACCATCTTGGCTAACATGGTGAAACCCCGTCTCTACTAAAAAAAAATACAAAAAATTAGCCAGGTGTGGTGGCAGGTGCCTGTAGTCCCAGCTACTCAGGAGGCTGAGGCAGGAGAATGGCGTGAACCTGGCAGGCAGAGCTTGCAGTGAGCCAAGATTACACCACTGCACTCCAACCTGGGCGACAGAGCGAGACTCCGTCTCAAAAAAAAAAAAAGAAAAGTAACTTCAAAAGGGTTGCATACTCTATGATTCCATTTACATAACATTCTCAAAGTGACAGAATTATAGCAATTAAGACAGATTTGTGTTTGCCAAGAGTTAAGGTTGAGGTCAGGGTGTGACTATTAAGGCTTAATATGAGAGAGTGTCTTTATGGTGATGGCACCATTCTGAATTCTGATTGTGGTGATAGCTATTTGAATTTACACATGTGGTTTCTTTGTAATGGAGTTGATAATATTGTAACAATGTCAGTTTCTTGGTTTTGACAGTGTACTGTGGTTACATAAGATCTTATCAGTGGATGAAGCTGGGTAAATGGTATATGGAATTCTCTGTATGTTTTTGGCAAGTCCTGGTGAATGTATCAGAGTCGTACACACCAGAGGTTTAAAAAGTAATGTTTGCCAGATGTTCAGTAATTTAGGACAAAAATTGTCAATGTGATTGACATTTTCTTCCTGATATCACATTCCATATGAACCAAGTTAAATTTTAAGCTTCATGGAAAGAAATAACTTATTTGTGACAGAGATGGTCTCAAAAATTTTTGTTAAAACTAAAAACTTTTACTAATAAAAATAATAATGGTTTTAGATATTTTTAGTATGAATTATGCTATTATGCTATGCTATTATTTATGCATGAGATTTTAATTATGATTGGCAGTGTTAACTAAATTGACTCCAAAAACTGTAACATAAATTTGAAGAATCCTTTTTGGATTTGATGTTAATGCTACGAAGTTAACATAAGAGGGTCTGAATTTACTTAACTTGGCTATGGTTTTGAAACTGATAACTGCAGAATCAATAACTGATTACTCTAAAGTCAAATAAATTATTCTAAATTATTCTATTTGAACCAGAATAGAAAAACCCCATTCCTCTGAGGCAGTTAAAACCGTAATCTTTCTATCCAGTAATCTTGTTTTGATGCAAAACAGATTATCTGAGCACCATCATTTGTGGAAAATGTTGACATTATATTATGCATTCCTGTCAGAACAAGATTTGTCATTACAGATTGAACTCCTTGTTCTCCTTGTTCCCTCTTCTCGATACTGCACTTGACTGGTCTTATACAAAAGATTGTCATATTTTAAACAGTTATTTATGTTTCACATACTATTTTTTAAAAGCCAAAAGCACACTAGAGGTCACACAAAGAATTTATATTTTTCCCTCTGCCAAGATAGTAATTAAGGCCAAGTACTAATATAAGCTAGAAAATTAATTTATTGCCCAGAATCATCTTTATTCTTTATTTTTAGAGTTACTCTGGCAATAAGAAAAAGGGAATTTTCTAGCCACTAGGAAATCTTCATCAAAAAACTTTATAGGTGGGGCACGGTGGCTCAGGCCTTTAATTCCAGCATTTTGGGAGGTCGTGGTGAGTGGATCACCTGAGGCCAGATGTTCGAGACCAGCCTGGCCAACGTGGCAAAATCCTGTCTCTACTAAAAGTACAAAAAATTAGCTGGGCATGGTGGCAGGAGCGTGTAATCCCAGCTATTCAGGAGGCTCAGGCAGGAGAATTGTTTGAACCTGGGAGGTGGAGGCTGCAGTGAGCTGAGATCGTGGCATTGTACTCCTGTCTGGGCAACAAGAGTGAAACTCCTTCTCAAAAAAACAGAAACAAGCACAAACAAACAAAACCCCCAAAAAGCTTTGTAGTTGTTTCCTACCACATTAAACATGGCATTTTCTGTGAGAGGATTTAACATTCAACTAGAGTATTCCATTAAAATGGCACTTAATAAGATAAGGATAAACTAAAAGGTAAAAGTATGTGTGTTTGAGTTAATTTTGACTGTGAATCTTTCCTCAAGTGTACAACTGAAGCGTTTTATAATTGTAGATAAATTGCTTCAGTCATTTTGTGTGTACTACCATAGGGTGACAATATTATAATTTTTGCTTTACTATTAAAAACTCAGCTTAAGTGGGTATGTATGATGAAGTTTGCCATATAGTTTGTTTTCTGTAATGAAACGTACTTTGGTATAATAGTAGTGTCATTTCATAGGAAGAGATTAAACACATTTCTACTAGAGCATTAGTTACTGAAGATGACATGCTTTGTAACAGTTCTATTTTGTATTACTATAAGAGATTATGTTTTATTTTTTAAAGTCTCTAAGAAATGAATAATTTCTAGATTTTATGAGAAACAAGACACAGTTCTCTAAATTCTGCTATATAATCCCTTCCTTTAAATCCCTGGAAGATTAAATTTGTAAATGGAAGATGGCATATCACGTTGAGACTCCTCATAAAGAACAAAATATGCAAAATTCTATTATTAATTTTTATGGTTATCCCAAGAATATTGATTTGTCAAAGATTAGGAACATACGTTTTTGCACCTTTGTATATTCAGATTATATATAAGAGGAATTTAGAGGAATATCATATAGTGGCTAAGTGTACAGGCTTTGGAAACATATTTCCTGAATTCAGATTCAAATGTCACAATTTGCTAGCTGCATGATTTTGAGTACTTTAGCTTCATTGTAGGGGATAATTATGGTACCCACATTCCAGGGTTGTCATGTTGTTTAAATGATATAAAAAGCTTAGAGCCAGTGTGGTGGCTCATTTCTGTAATCCCAGCTACTTGGGAAGCTGAGGCAGGAAGATCATTTGAGCCCAGGAGTTTGAGGCTGCAGTGAGCTGTGATTGAGCCACTTTGCTCCAGCTCTGGGCAACAAAGTGAAACCGTGTCTCTTAAAAAAAAAAGAAAAAAAGAAAAGGCTTATAATTGTGCCTTGTGCATTTTCAGTGATTAAATGCTTATGCATATTTGACTTTTGTTGCTGTTTCATAGGAATGGGTATTTACTGTTGTAGGAGTCTGTTACCGAAGAAGGTCTTTGATCTGCTTTAGCCCTACTGTTTTTCAAATATGTACTAGTTCCCTATCCTACCCACCCTAAACCTTTTAATCTTTAGAAGATCATGCCTGTTTTTTGCTGCATTAAAGATATATTTTATACATAACAAGATATGATAGTTTCAAAGATTTTTCTCTCAATGTAATTAAAATTAGTATTTTAATTATGTAAGGCTGTCTTTTGTTTTTCAAGGTAAGTTTTAGTGTATTTCATTTTAGCTAGGTTTACAATCTAAAAGTATATTTTGGCAGACACCCTAGTGGCTGTCCAGTATCCAGAATCTTCTTCCTTATTAAAAGATCTCAGAACTGTTTAGGTAGGCAGTGTGTACAGCTAAAAAGTATTCATCTTTCCTGACTCCCTTGAAGTTAGGGGTGGTTGTATGATACACTTCTGGTTGTAAGAAATAATAAGTAGTTTGTACAAGGGATTTCTGGAAATGCCGTTGTTTTGCTTGTAGCAGACTGCATTTTCACAAGATTGTTTTCTGGTAACTGCATTAGCATGCTCGTTAGCCTATCGTCCTTCATCCTTCTCTCTTTTTACTTTTGGATAAGCTTATGATGGAGTTGCCATCTTATTACCAGGATATGACAACTACGAGGTTAAAAATTATATTCCAGGGATGTCAGGACGCAACAATGGAAGATGTCTAAAACTTTGTTTACGTTGTACACTCACTGTAACAATCCTATTTAACTTCTGAACTTTTTATGTGAGAAAATATATTAGTTAAATCCTGTTAACAACAGGATGAAAAAACCAAATACAAACCTATTTGATCTATGAGATGTCACTGAGGAATAGTGAACTAACTCATTAAATGATTGATTCCCACTATTTTTAATTTACTAGCTTTTTATGTAATACAGTGTGCTTACCTTCACTACTGTCTGTATTGAAATATAAATTGATTCTCAAATTATTTGTATAAATATATGTTTTAAAATTTACTTTTTCTTCAAAATATGATTTATTTTAATTTTGTAATATATAGCTTTCACACCAGACATAGTCAACTTATAATAGTTTGAAAGCTTTTAGTCCCCAAGAAGACATGGTAACTATAGAAGAGATAACCTAAGTAGTCAAATTATTTAGAATGATTATATGCCTTTTCTACTTGACTAGATTTCAGTGTGAAGTAAATTTCCATTTCAGTTGAAAGCGTTTGCAGGAGAAATAATTTATCCGGGTTATTAGATTACTTTTATGTCATCATTGAGGAATTGTATTAATACAATAAGATAGCATCAGTATAGTTGTATGGAAACAAAATGTTAAAATTGGATTGTATCTCACATATTCACAAATCCTCTTCTGGGCTCCTGAACTACTCCCATTTTCCAAGCAAGATATGCTTATTTAAACTGAAGCATGTGTGGTTAGCATTAGGTGAGTTTAATGAAATATATGGAATACCTGCACACGAAAAGCTAGACAACACTACTGAAAGAAATTTTAAAAGACCTGAAATAAATGGGGGAGATATGCTTATGGAGTGGAAGACTCAATATGGTTAAGATGTTAGTTCTCTCCAGTATTGATGTATAGTGTCAACATAATCCTAGTGAAAATAAAAATTTCCGCAAATTTTTTTTTTGATATGGAGTCTCGCTTTGTCACCCAGGCTGGAGTGCAGTGGTGCTATCTTGGCTTACTGCAAGCTCCACCTCCTGGGTTCACGCCTTTCTCCTGCCTCAGCCTCCCGAGTAGCTGGGATTACAGGCGCCTGCCACCTCACCCGGCTAGTTTTTTGCATTTTTTAGTAGAGACGGAGTTTCACCGTGTTAGCCAGGATGGTCTCGATCTCCTGACCTCGTGATCTGCCCACCTCAGCCTCCCAAAGTGCTGGGATTATAGGCGTGAGCCAACGTGCCCAGCCTTCGCAGATATATTTTGTGTGTAGAAATTGATGTTGAAGTTTTAATTTTTTTTTTTTTTGAGTCAGAGTCTTGCTCTGTCTCCCAGGCTGGAATGCAGTGGCACAATCATAGTTCACTGTAAGCTGCAACTCCTGGACTTGAGATATCCTCCCACTTCAGCCTCTTGAGTAGCTGGGACCGCCAAACCCGACTCATCTTTTATTTCTTCCTTTCTTTCCCTTTCCCTTTCTTTCCTTTTCCTTTCTCTTTCCCTTTCTTTCCTTTTCCTTTCCCTTTCTCTCTCTCTCTCTCCCTCCCTCCCTCCCTCCCTCCCTCCCTCCCTTCCTTCCTTCCTTCCTTCCTCTCTTTCTCTTTCGTTCTGTCTGTCTCTCTTTCTCTCTCTCTTTCTTTGTCTCTCTTTTTCTTTCTTTCTTCTTTTTTCTTTTCCCTCCCCCTCCTGCTCCTCCTCCCCCCCCCCCCCGCCCCCCCCCCCCCTCCTCCCGCTCCCCTTCCTCCCTCCGTCCCTCCTCTCCCTCCCTCCCTCACTGTGTTGCCCAGGCTGGCCTCAAAACTACTAGTTTCAAGTTATCTCCTGCCTTGGACTCCCAAAGTGTTGGGATTACAGGCATCAGCCACCACATCCAGCCTGATAAGTTGACTCTAAAATGTATATGGAAAAAGTAAATGACTAGAAAAACCTCAGAAGAACAAAGCTGGAGGTCTTTGTATACCTGATTTCAAGAGTATAAAATACAGTAATCAAGATCAATGAAACAGAATAGAGACAATTCATATATGGCTAATTTTAGGTAAAGGTGAGATGGCGCTTAAATGAGGAAAAGAAAGGCTTTTTAACAAATGAGGATAAATGAATATTCATGTGGAGGAAGAAATGAACCCTGTTCATTATCTTACACCATGTACTAGAACCAAAGAATTCCTAACCTTAGAATAGGCTAGATTTCTTAGTACTTTAGAAGCACAAACTATAAAAGAAAAAAGCTGACATTTTGGATTCCATAAAAAAAAACTTTTGTTCTCTGGAATATAATACAGTGAAAATGGAAACTAATCCCAGAGTGGGAGAAAATATTTATGTTTCATATATCAGGAGTCACATCAAGAGAAAAGAACTCTTGACTCTTACAATTCAATAATAAAACAACCCAACAGAGAAGGACAAATGATTTAAACACACAGTTTATAGAAGAAAAAATAATGACCAATGAAAAGATACTTAACATCATTAGTCATCAGGGAAATACAAATTAAAAATTTCTCCATTTCATTGTTGTTTGACATTAATTCTAGTCTTTATCCATGTTTAGGAGTGAGTTTGGGCTTCAATCCCTTTGTCTGCTTTTGTAATCAGTTTTTAAGTTTGTGATTATCTGTTCCTTCAACATTTGGTAGAATTCACCTTTGAGCTATCTGGGATTGTGCTTTCTTTATATTAGTCATTTAAAAATTATTGATTCCATTTATCTAATGGTTTGGGAATCATTCAAGGTTTTTGATCGATTTTGATAATTTATATTCTAGGAATTTTTCCATCTTACCCAAGTTTTTAGTGGTAAAGCCGTAAAATTGCCTTCTCCCATACCCATAGTTATTTCCCCTTTACATTGCTAGTGTTTATTTGTTCTTCTTGCTCTTGCTAGACTTGTGTCTGTTTTAGTAACCTATATAGGAAATACTTTTGACTTTGCCAATCCTCCATTATAGTTTTATTTTTTATTTAACTTATGTTCTTCATTTCTTTCTCTACATTTTTGTGGGTTTATCCAATTTTTTTCCAGCTTATAAAGTTAGATACTTAGCTTATTTATTTTTAATTCTTTTTTTCAGCCATGTCTGGTCTGCTGTTTAAACAGCCACAAGTTCATATTTTATTTATTACAGTTTTCATTTCTGGAAATTCTATTTGGTTATTTTTCAAGTTTGCCTGGTTCATTTTGATGGTCCTTTCTGCCTGTTACATACTTTCAGTGTCCTCCTTTATTTCTTTAAACTTATTATGGGTACCCATTTTATATTCTGTATCTGATGATTTCAATACCTTCAGGTTTTGTTGTTCTGATTCAAATTTTTAAAAATCTACTGACTCTTGCTTTTGTTCACTTGTTTTAGACATGTTTTATTTTGAGCTAATGTCCGTTGGAACTCTTAAGTGTAGTAATGCCTTGAAACCAGAATTAAAACATTTCTCCAAGGAAGTTTTGCATTTGGTGGTTTTGCCAAATGCCTGAAGTATTACCTACCTGGAAACACATTAAAATTTAGATTGAAGTTTGTTAGGCCATAACGTAGTAGTGTGGATTTCTTCTTTAAACTCATAGTAGTGCTCATTTGCAGTTAATATTCCTTTTTGCCCTTTACCCCTGAGACCCAAGCTGAGACCCATACCTAGCTTCAGTGCCTCTATGCCTGGTGGAATTTTCCCCTCCTAATTCTAGGAGAGCACCCACCTTCTAGAATTCAACCTTCCAGGGTTTGATACCTCCTGTTGCCTAGGTTTTGCCTAAGACCTGGCCTCCTGACCCACTTTACACAAAACCCAGGGATTGGCAGGTGCTCACAGGACAAGGGGAAATCCGATGCTAAAATGCAGTCCTCCTCGTTACAACGTTACAGTTGTTTTGGTCTTACTTTCTACTCAACCCTATAGTAAATAAGTTTTACTTTCATTTTGATGTTAGCCAACATTTGCTGATATGTTTTATGTGGAGGGAATAAATCTCTCTCTCTGTCTCTGTCTCTGTCTCCTGTGATATTCCTACATCTTAGAATAAATATTTTTTGCTTTCAAAAGCTCCTATTTCTTTTAAAACAACTCTCTGAAAGAGGTTTCTTCCCTCTATTAGTAAGAAATAGCCCTCATTTATTGATGATTTGCTACAGACACAGCACTTTATACATTTACAGCTATTTTGTTCTCACAATAACCTTGTGAGACGTGCATTGATATCCTGTTTTAGCATTGGTGAGTCTCACATGTAGGAATTAACTAAACTGACTTGGTAACACACTGCCTCCTTCCTTTTTTCTCTCCTATCAATGAGATTTCACTAGATAATAGTTGATGGATGAACAAATTTGGGTTATCCTTGTTGCCTCAAACCTTGTCTCCAACCAGTTCCCAGGAAGATTCACTGTATTACTGTGTTGACTAATCTTCATTTCTTTTCCACGTTTGGCTTCCTGTGAGTTCACAAATGAAAAATCAGTATTTTTTTCCATATGAGTTCTTTATGGACTATATCATAGCTTTTCTTTTTTTTTTTTTTGAGACGGAGTCTCGCTCTGTCGCCCCAGCTGGAGTGCAGTGGCGCGATCTCGGCTCAGTGCAAGCTCCGCTTCCCGGGTTCCCGCCATTCTCCTGCCTCAGCACCGCCCCCCCCCCCAGTAGCTGGGACTACAGGCTCCTGCCACCGCGCCCCGCTAGTTTTTTGTATTTTTAGTAGAGATGGGGTTTCACTGTGTTAGCCAGGATGGTCTCGATTTCCTGACCTTGTGATCCTCCCGCCTCGGCCTCCCAAAGTGCTGGGGTTACAGGCGTGAGCCACCGCGCCCGGCCTCATGGCTTTTCTTTAAACCTGTTTAGGGGCAATATCAATGTAAAAATTATACTGAAATCTTGATTTACAGGCTAACATTTGGTCCTGATTCGTCTACATCAGTGAAACAAGGGACATAAAATAGTATTTAAAATTGCATGATTCTATCTAATTTGCTGTTAGAGCTTTTCCTTCATTTATAGTAGGATTACTCAGACTGTTTTGAGTTGTCAGTTCTTTCATAATTATTTTTAATTTTAGCAATGGTGTTTTAGACCATTGGTTTCCTGGTTTAAAACAATCTTGATAGAAATCACTGTTAAAGGAGATTATATAATGCTAAGACTGAAAAAAAATAATATGTAAGACCTCACTACTTTCATGATGGCATAATGCAGTTGATTTCATTTAACTTACCTTTGTTTGATGCCATTATGACCTGTGGCAGTTATAGCACAACATTCATTTCCAACATTGTCTAAAAATCAGGGCATCCTTCTGTGTAAATGTAGTTTGGGCCAACTTATTAGGCTTCTTTTAAGCACATTTTCAATAGAAATACACTTAATATTTCAGACAAACAGTGGTGGGTTGACTGGGGAGCATTAATTGTCTCAGAAGCCGCCCCAGTGGAGTTGCATATCCTCTTATATTTGTGTGCAGAGAATTGGAAGAGTAAACTATACCCAAGGACATTCTTTCAGTGAGACATAGCCAGCTCTGAGCCTTGCTCTTTAAATCTGAATTATGACAGCAGCATATTAAAAAGATTGGAATAGTATAATACTTTCCTAATTCCTGGGAAATGTTTTTACGTAACAGGACCTGAGAGCGATTTTTTCAGGTATCAAATGTTCTAAAACTTTGGATCAAAAACGTGCAGGAGCACAGCAGTGTTTAGAGATGGCTCAAAGGATATTAATCTGTTTTTTCACCAAAAGACAAACCTAGGGGCTAAGTAAGTAAGAAACTGTTCATAGAAAAAAAGATATTTCAAAGAAAGTGAATGTCTAGTTTTCTCAAAATTCTCTCCTAAAGAAGGACCTGGTTTTTAGAAACTTGCCTTTAGAAATACCATATATTTTCATGCTCAATAAATATCTATTTACTAACTTATTCCCATGTAAAGGATTTGGTAGTGCCTCCTAGATTGGCCAGCTTCTTCATCATCCCTTGTCACAACTTCCACCCAGGAGAATCAGTGTCACTGAGTTCCATGAGAGGCCATAATTATCAGGCACAATACCAGTTTAATTGTATGTAATCGTTGGAAGACGTGGAAAGTACATAGGCTTTTATATTATATACCTGTGCTTGGATCCCAACTCCCCAAATTTCTAGGTTTGTGTGTTACTGCAAATTAGTTAAACACCGAATCTTAGTTTCCTCATCTGTGAAGCTGAGACAAGAGCCAGTATCTTGGGTTATTGTGAAAATAAATAACAAATGAATAACAGTACATGAAGGCCCTTTCCTGAGTATCTGGCATGTTTGAAGTACTGAAGGTTGATGAAACTTAAGTGATTTTCTTAAGATTTTTGCTAATTGCTTATGTGACTCTTAATCTTCCTCAGAAGATGTCATAGCTACCACTCAGCTCCTAAAACCATTCTCTGACTTTCTAATCCCTAACTAAAGATTTTAGAAGTTTTTCTCAGAGTTGGTGCGTATTGTTTTCTTGAAACTTGATTAATCCTTCTTCTTTAATTTTAGAATAAACACTCTTTTGAAATTAAGCAGAATCAAGTAGACTGTAGGGAAAAGACAAGACTCCAGTCTTAAAATATAATTTTAAAAATTCAGATTTCTTCCTATTTAGAAAATGATGTTTGGTTTCTAGGATAGTCCACAAGTGAATGAATGGCTGGTTGATCTGCTAAATTTCCCAAAACCAAAAAAGTGAAGAAGATAAAGTCTTCACATTAGGGCAGTATTCTCAGAGTGGACATAGCAGGGCTTGTGTTCTTCCTGTCTTCCAAGAGAACCATAGAAGACTATTTTGAATGGTCTCATTCCACTTTCCACACCTAGTTATACAGCCTGCCAATTGAGGTCTCATGGGAAGAGGAAAGGTTCATTTCTTAGATGACTGGAAATCTCAGAAAATTCAGTACATTGAATGTAAAATGCATGTGGATGACTCCCAACTGAAGAATGTACTTCCTTAGGAAATATGATAAATATAATTACATATACAAATACATAGATAGATTCTTCCTAGGATATTTTGGGAGGAATGAAATAATGTGTTAACATTCATGTGACTATTGTCATATTCTTTAATTCTCAGCTAAAATTTCACCTCCTCACAATAATTTTTGCAGAGTGGACAAAGAGAGTGAATTTGGATGTGAGAGGCAACAAATCGCTAACTAGCACAGTTCATTCTTTTGGCTATTAAGCTTTCATATGCACTCTTCTACATATATTTGAATTCTCACACAACAAAACAACTATATATCTACCTATTCTTTTTTAATTTTAAAGTCTTTTTGTAGCAAAATATGACATAAAATTTACCATTTCAACTATCGTTAAGTGTATAGTTCAGTGGTATTAAGTACGTTCACATTGTTATGCATTCCCCACCATTGTTATGCAACCCCCACCACCATCCATCACTAGAATTTTTTTTCATTTGCCAAATAAAACTCTATCCCTATTAAACATTAATCCCACGTTTCTCCCTCCCATATACCCTGGAAACCACCAGTGTACTTTCCACCTCTATAAATTTGACTGCTCTAAGTACCTTATATGAGTAGAATCGTATGGTCCTATTGTGCTGGCTTATTTCACTTAGCATAATGTCTTCTGGGTTCATCCGTATGGGTTCAGGATGTGTCAGGCTTTCCTTCCTTTTTAAGGCTGAATATTCTCTCTCTTATGTACAGTGTCAGTGGAATCTGAGTTTCATATATATAACAATACAGAAAGAACCAGGATTTGGGAGTTAAATATATATGCTTGGGTTTAAATCCTGTCTAGGTCACTCACATGCTCTATGACTTTGTTGGAGATTTGTAATTTCTCTGAATCTCAGCTTCCTCATCTATGAAATAATGAAAATAAAGCCTTTCTGATGGGACTGTTGTATAAATTATATTATTTATATAAAGTACTCAATATAGAGACTGGCCTGAGGAGAACACTTAAGGGTAAAAGTTCATATGCTTATTGTCTGCGTGTATATTTTCTTTGGAAAAATGCCTGTTCATGTCCTTTGTTCACTTTTTAATGAGGTTGTTTTTTTTCTTGTAAATTTGTTTAAGTTCCTTGTAGATGATGGATATTAGAATTTTGTCAGATGCATAGTTTGCAGGTATTTTCTCCCAGTCTATAGGTTGTCTGTTTACTTTGTTGATAGTTTCTTTTTCTGTGCAGAAGTTGTTTAGTTAGATCCTATTTGTCAATTTTTACTTTTGTTGCTATTGCTTTTGGCATCTTTGTCATGAAATTTTTGCCCATTCCTATGTCCAGGATAGTATTGCCTAGGTTGTCTTCCAGGGTTTTTATAGTTTTGGTTTTACATGTAAGTCTTTAATCCATCTTGAGTTGATTTTTGTATATGGTGTAAGGAAGGGGTCCGGTTTCAATCTTCCACATATGGCTAGCCAGTTATTTCAGCACCATTTATTGAAAAGGGAGTCCTCAGTGTCACTGATCATTAGATAAATGCAGATCAAAACCACAATGAGATACCATCTCACACCTGTCAGATTGGCTATTTTTAAAAAGTCAAAAAATAACGGATGCTGGCGAGGTTGTGGAGAAGAGAGAACACTTACACACTGTTGGTGGGAATGTACATTAGTTCAACCATTGTGGAGAGCAGTGTGGCAGTTCCTCGAAGAGCTAGAAACAGAACTATTCAGCCCAGCAGTCTCATTGCTGGTTACGTACTCAGAGGAATATAAATTTTTCTAGCGTAAAGACACATGCACACCAATGTTCATTGCAGTGCCATTCACAATAGCCAAGTCATGGAATCAACCTAAATGCTCATCAGTGACAGATTGGATCAAGAAAATGTGGTTCATATACACCATGAATGCTAAACAGCCATAAAAAAGAATGAGATCTTGTCTTTTGCTGGAACATGGATGGAGCTGGAGATCATTATCCTTATCAAACTGATGTGGGAACAGAAAACCAAATACCTGATGTTCTCACTTATAAGTGGGAGCTAAATGATAACACATGGACACAAAGAAGGGAACAACAGACACTAGGACCTGCTTGAGGGTGGAGAGTGGGAGGAAGGAGAGGAGCGTAGAAAGAATAACTATTGGGTACTAGGCTTAGAACCCAGGTGATGAAATAATCTGTACAACAAACTCTTGTGATATGAGTTTACCTATATAACAGACCTGCATGTGTACCCCTGAATGGAAAACAAAAGCTAAAAAAAGGATAACAGTTGATTGCTTACTACTAACCCTTCTGAAGATGCTTATGTATGCCTGGCCCTCTTTATGTCCTTTGAGGATGATGGTACTTTTGTTGAAATTATTTCAAATCAGTATCTGGAATTTTTCCTTTACTCACAACAGAGCCTACCTTGACTGTAATGCTGAATTTTTACTGAGGTCAGCTGCTTATTTTCTGTGTACCACATTTGTTTTTTTTGAAAAGCTGGTCAGTCACCAGCCACTGTTTCATTTGCACTTAGTTCAGAATTTGAGAAGTCAACTGATTTCTTAGCATTTTGCTTTCTTAGATATATCAAGTCTATCTGAACTTCATATTTCATTTTATAGAAGATATTTTACAGAAAGCTGTGGAAAAAGGAAAAAAATATATGGTTGGAGAGCCTCTCCAATAATAAATAAGAAATTTTAGTACCAGTGGACCAGTTGTTAGAAGCACAGATATTTTAAGAACCGCAGATTGTTATATCAAGATTCCTCATGTCTTCACTACAACTCCTTGTATAATTAGATGCTTTATTTTTATCTTGTGAGTCACGGTATTGAGCTTAATTCATTTTGGCTGTTTATAGGATTGAATTAAAACAAGCAGCCTAGTATTTAAATTTTGTGAACTACAGGTTGGATTTTGGTGATGATTATACCAGTGCATTCTTTTGTCAATTTCAGTGCTTTGGAGTCCATTATTCCATTTTATGTTCACTATATCCCAGAAGGTGGGCAGGGATGATTGCTTTTTCCTCATTCTCTTTGTTTTATAGATAAGGAAACGGAAGACTAGAGAAGAGGAGTGTCATGGCCAAGCTGAAGGACGTAGATTTTGTCTAGCTGAGTAGGCAAAATGAAACTAGAATCTAAGTGCCTTGCTTTGACTCCAAGTTTTCCATTTTAAGAAAGTTAGGTCCAAATAAAATGAACAAATTCACAGTACTTGTTAACCATTAAGTGTAAAGATTTTAAAATGGAAAAGTTGATGAGTTATTTTATTTTATTTTATTTTTGAGACCGAGTCTTGCTTTGTTGCCGAGGCTGGAGTGCATTGACGCCATTTCGGCTCGCTGCAACTTCCACTTCTTGGGTTCAAGTGATTCTCATGCCTCTGCCTTCGCTCCTGGCCTCAAGTGATCCGCCTGCCTGGCCCTCCCAAAGTGGTGGGATTACAGGCGTGAGCCACCATGCCCGGCCCCAGAATATTTTATATTAATCAATTTTTCATTGAAGCATCTGGTCCATGCTAAGTCATGGACAAATTGCAATATTGTACCAGCTCTTTCCTTTTATATTTGTGTATTTATTTGAGATGTTTAATATTGTAAGAAAATTTTGATTCATAATATTGCAAATAAATAGCTGTTGTCTAAATACAGAAACAATACTTGTCTGCCAACAAAGAGGAAAACATTTAGAGCTGGGTACTGATATTGAAGTTCCTTTGGTTTCAGATTGATATTTAAGATAAAATAACTTTCTTTTAAAAATGGACATTTAATGAACATTAGATTTCATTTCTAATTACTCCCCTAGCTTCTGTAATCTAGAACTACCTAGTTGCTATTCCAGATCTTGAATATTTTTAGGACTACCTTACTCTGAAAGTTATTCTGCTAACCTATCAAAACCAATGCCAGGAGACTTCCATTGGATGTTGCTACCACTAGACACAGTGCCAGCTTCTTTTTGTCTCATCATTCTGTGCACTTACATAACAATACTTTGTTAAAGTAGAACCAAACATTTCATGGAGGAATTGTTTTTTTAGATGAATAACATTTCTGTTTACTAAATCTATGACACTCAGGTAAATATTGTAAGGAATGCTTACACTGTTGAACACCAGCCGGAACATCAGACGAGTTTTTATCCAGAAACCTTCTGGTATGTGACAGCTTGTTTGTATTATTCTCTAGGAAGTGTTAGAATAATTCTAGTTCTCTTCGTTTGTTCATTGACTTCGCTAGGTTAATTGAGAAGGAAAGATTGTTAAATTATTTAAATTGACTAAAGCCAAAATTTCCACTCCACAATTTCCCTAGTTTATTCTATTTTTTTTCTGTTTAAAAACCTATTCTTTAATTTAGTGTTTTTTTTGTTTTTCTTGGCCTCTTAAGTTGGTTTCTTTCTGTAGATTCCTCTTCTTTTTCTCTCCTACCCTGCAGACAATGAGTATTTTGTCACCTATACCAGTTCTTCCTTTGATATGTCTTCTGATTTCTCCTCTTTGTCCAGTCCCACTGCTTTTGTCTAGATATTCATCTCCTCTGATAAGATTTAGTGTGTTTCTTCCTGCAAACTATTTCATGTCACTCTTCTTTTATTATGTTATTCCTCTACTCAGAAGTCATCCTTGACTGGGTTGTCTTCAGCAGAAAGAATAGCTGCACCTTCAGTTCTCATTCTATATTCATTGCCCCTGCTTGCTCAGTCTTGTAGTTTCACAAAAATTATGATTCCCAAAGTATGATGAGTCAAATCATTCCACCAAGCAGCATCCTCCTATTTCCAACTACCTATTGGCTTGTTAGTTATATCTGCCTGCGTGTACCACAGGTGGATCAAGGCCAACATGTCTTTTCGGCTTCTGTGCCCTCTCATCTTTTTTATGTCACCAGGCTCTTGCAAGGATCAACTACGATAATACATATGTAAGCCCTAGATAATCATTGCTCCAGATGCACTTCTAAAAGTGTATGCAATTAGTGGTGGGCAGTGCTGAGCATAACAGAAGCTGAATTTATATTCTCTTCAGAGGACATTGATAATTTATTTTTTCATTCAACAAATATTGAGTGCTTTCTATGTTCAGTACATTACAAGGTTGCTCCACATTGCTGCTGGAATACAACAGTAAATAAAAAGAAAATCTTTGCCCTTTTGGAGCTCACTTTCTAGTGTGGGAAAACAAATACAAGAAATGCATTTAAAAAAAAATTTCAGTGAGCCCCCCCCCAAAAAAAATGAAATGGATTTAATATATTGTAAGATATATGTTTCACGTTTCTGATTTATAGTAGACATTGGGAAGCATTTTTGCCAAATAATTTTGCAATTTACCTACCCATAAAATTCATTCATTTTAAGTATAGATTTACATGATCTTTAGTTGATTTACAAAGTAGGGCTACTATCACCACATCCAGCTTTAGAATATTTCCATCACCCCAAAAAGATCCGTCATTCCCATTTGCTGTCATTCCTCACTTTTGCCAAGTTTCAAACAACCATTAATCTGCTTTCTGTTTCTGTAGATTTACATTTTCTGTGCATTTCATTTTAATACAGTAATATAATGCGCAGGCTTTTGTATCTAGCATCTTTTTAAATAATAGACTGTTGCATTTATTGATGAATAGGTTGATTTTACTGTATGTAAAGTGTCCATCATGTTTTGACAAACATTTAAGGTGAAGAGATTTCTACTGTCAAGCAAATGAATATACTTTATCATCTTACATAGTTACCTTTCTTTATTTTTTAATAATGAGAGTATCTGAAATCTACTCTTAGCAAATTCCCAGTATGAAATACAGTATCATTAATGATAGTCTTCATGTTGTACATTAGATCTCTACACTTATTCTCCTTGTATAACTACAACTGTCTACCTTTGACCTGCATCTTCCCATTTTCAATCCCTAGTGATCACATTTTACTTTTTATATATGTGTGTGTGTGCATATATATTATTCATTTATTTAATTTATTTATTTATTTTGAGTTGGAGTGTCACTCTGTCGCCCAGACTGGAGCGCAGTGGTGAGATATTGGCTCACTGCAAGCTCCGCCTCCCAGGTTCACGTCATTCTCCTGCCTCAGCCTCCCGAGTAGCTGGGACTACAGGTGCCTGCCACCATGCCCGGCTAATTTTTTTGTATTTTTAGTAGAGACGGGATTTCACTGTGTTAGTCAGGATGGTCTCAATCTCCTGACCTCGTGATCCGCCTGCCTCCGCCCTGCAAAGTGCTAGGATTACAGGCGTGATCCTCCATACCCAGCCCTCTATGTATATATTTTTAAGATTCCACATGTAAGTGATTTCATGCAGTATGTTTCTTTCTGTGTCTGGCTTATTTTAGTTAGCATAATGTCCTCTAGGTTCATCCATATCAACTTCTTTCACTTAGTGTAATGTTTTTGAGGTTTATTTGTGTCATTGCATGAAATCAGTAGTTCATGCTCATTTATTGCTGAATTGTATTCCATTCTGTGGATAATATTTTATCATTCATTGGATTGTTTCCACTTTTTGGTTATTATAAATAATACTGCAGTGAACATTTGTGTACAAGTCTCTGTGTAAACATATGTTTTCCTTTTGTGGGGGTAGATATCTAAGAGTAGTATTTCTGGGTCATATAGTAAATTTATTTCTAATTTTTAAAGAGGCTGCCAAAATGTTTCCCAAAATGACTGTACCATTTTATACTTTCACCAGTAATGTGTGAGGGATCTATTTTTTCCACATCTCTGGCAACTCTTATTGTTGTCTCCCTTTTTAAATCATAGTCATTCTCTGTGTGAGAAATGGTATCTCGTTGTAGTTTTTATTTGCATTTTACTAGTGGCTGATGATGTTCAGCATCTTGTCAGTTGTTTATTGGCCATTTATGTATCTTTCCTGGTGAAATGTCTACTTGAATCTTTCACCCATTTTTTTTCCATTAGGTTGTTTGTCTTAGTTATAAAAGTTCTTTATATATTTTGGAGATAATCCCTTTATCAGAGGTATGATTTGAAAATATTTTCTGCCAGTGTATGACTGTTCTTTTCACTTTCTTAATACATATTTTAAAGTGGAGACATTTTTAATTTTGATGAAGTCCTAGTTTATCCATTTTTTTAAAATGTATTGTGCTTTTGGTGTCATATTTAATAATTCTGTCTAACTCAAGGTCACTCTATATTTTCTTCTAAGACTTTTATAGTATAGCTTTTATATTTAGACCTATAATCCATTTTGAGTTAATTTTTGTGGTGGTGTGAGATAAAAATCTAAATTAAGTTTTTTGCAAGTAGATGTGCAATTGTTCCACCATCATTTGTTGAAAAGACTGTTCTTTCCCCCCATTGAGTTGTCTTGGCACAGTTGTCAAAAATTAATTGACCAAAAATATAAGGGAAAGTTTATGGACTCTAAATTCTGTTCAGTTGTTCTATATTTCTGTCTTTATACAAATACCACATTTACTTGATTACTGTGGTTTTATAGGTAAATATAGTAAGTATAGTTTTATAGTAATTGTAAAACCAGTTAACAAGTGTGAGTCCTTCAGCTTTGTTCTTCTTTTTCAAAATTGCTTTGGCTATTTTGGGTCCTTTACATTTTCATGTAAGTTTTAGGATCAGCTTTTTTAAAAATTTGGGAAACATAAGTTTTTTTACAATTATGGTTGGCATGTTTTTTTCTGTCAAAGTGATGTTATACTGAATAATATCTTAGATTGAGGGAAAAATGGTAAAATATCAAATGAGGATACATGCAAAAGAAAGAATGCAGTGAGAGGAATAGGAAGTTCTAGGGCTGGTGTTGGATTGCTAGTTTATAAACAGAATGGTTAGGGAAGTCCTTCATGATATGGTGACTTTTGAGCAGAGTCCTGAAGAAGATGAAGAGTTGAAACTTGATGATATCTGGAGAAAGTGGTTTAGGCAGAGGAAGAACAAGTTCAAAGGCTCTGAGTTAGGAACATATTGGACTTATTCCAGGAACAAAAATTAGATCATTCTATGTGTAGCTTTAGGGAAGTGACAGGGGAGAAAGTGGTAAATGAGATAAGAGGACTTTAATTAGACTTTTGAATCTTATTTCTCTAAAGGTTAAATGAAACAAAAGTTAATGAGTACTTATATAGGGAGGGTATGATTCTTCCAAAGACAGTGCAAGCTTTACATGATATAATTTATCCCCTTACCCATCTTGGTCTACTCCTTGGTCTTACTACATCTCTGATCTGTTTAGTATGGTATGTATGAAATGGCTTCATAATTTTCATAGAAAAGAATTATTAATTTTTAAATGTTATCCAAGCCTTCTTATGGGGAAAAAATTCATGCATAATCTTGTTTAGTTCATAGTACACAACTACTAGAAGTTATGAAAGCATCGATGTAACATGAACCACTTTTTAAATATATATATATATACTTTAAGTTCTGGGATACATGTGCAGAATGTGCAGGTTTGTTACATAGGTACACACGTGCCATGGTGGTTTGCTGCACCCATCAACCCGTCATCTACATTAGGTATTTCTCCTAATGCTATCCCTCCCTTAGCCCCTCGTCCCCCAAACAGGCCCTGGTGTGTGATGTTCCCCTCCCTGTGTCCATGTGTTCTCATTGTTCAACTCCCACTTATGAGATGAACCACGTTTTTGCAACAAAAGATGTAAAGGTATATTTTATGAAAATCATGATGGCTTACAATGCATATTGAAGTGAAAGTTCCTCTTCTCAAGCCTGTAATCTCAGCACTTTAGGAGGCCAAGACAGGCGGATCACGAGGTCAGGAGATCGAGACCATCCTGGCTAACACGGTGAAACCCCATCTCTACTAAAAAATACAAAAAATACTAGCCAGGCGAGGTAGCAGGCGCCTGTAGTCCCAGCTACTCAGGAGGCTGAGGCAGGAGAATGGCATAAACCCGGGAGGCAAAGCTTGCAGTGAGCCGAGATCCGGCCACTGCACTGCAGCCTGGGCGACAGAGCGAGACTCCGTCTCAAAAAAAAAAAAAAAAAGTTCCTCTTCTGATATCTATCTAAAGGGCTGTTATTTAGTTCCCTGATTTTGGTATTAAAGTAATTCTTTTGACTTTTTACATCTAGGCAAATCTTGTGTGGCACTGTAGCATTACTTTGTGTGGACTTCTGTTTCTTACTTCCCAGTTTTCATGAGGACTAGATACCTGCCATGGAACACAGTTATATTCCTAGATAGAGGTACAGAGCTAGTTCACTCTAAGAGCAACAATGGTTTACACCACTTTTCTTTCTTAGAGCTCAAATAAATCCTTGTATACTTTTAGTATTTGAATATTTTTATAAAAATTCAGAATACCGTTCCTGGGTAAGGAGATAGTTAGACCTAGTGAGACCTGTAGCTCAGAGAACATTACTAATGCCTAGGACTTTTTTTATTTTTTCATCTTGTTCTTTCTTGTACATGCTTTCATCTCTTCTAGGTTCTACCTAATTCTTTTCGGTTATGGGTCTCTGCAACCATATGCAGAGTATGTAAATATTCCTGCAACCATCTGCAGAGTATGTAAATATTCCTGCCTTTATGCAATAGCTTTGGAAGTTTTAAATGCAATAGTTAAACTTACTTTGAAAAGAAATTATTTGGGCCAGGCGCAGTGTTCATGCCTGTAATTCCATCACTTTGGGAGGCTGAGGTGGGTGGATCACCTGAGGTCAGGAATTTGAGACCAGCCTGGCCAAGATGGTGAAACCCTGTCTCTACTAAATACAAAAATTAGCCGGGCGTGGTGGTGCACACCTGTAATCCCAGCTACATGGGAGGTATGAAAATTGCTTGAACCCAGGAGGTGGAGGTTGCAGTGAGTTAAGATTGCACCATTGTACTCCAGCCTGGGTGACAGTGAGACTGTCTCAAAAACAAAGAAATAAATTGCTGAGTCCTCTTGCAAAACATCATAATGTATATCCAGACCATCTTACCTGTAAGTCTTGTTTCTTTTGTCAGTTCCTGAAAAGCTTTGCATAACATTGGTACTTCTGTTTCTGTTGTGTCATTCTTATTACTTCTAGTGAATATGACAGGGTGGTAGTGTTGTTTATGCCTCTTCTTGTGGTAGCCATTATATTTATATTGTTTCATGAACTTAGACATGAAAGAAAGTATTCAAATTGAATCCAGATATGTAAAAAGTAACATATCATGACCAAATATTGTTTATCTGAGAATATAAACTTGATTTAATATTTAAAAATCAATATAGACTTCTGCTTCTGCCCGTGATAAAGTCACTGGGACTGTATATACCCAGACAGTATATACCTTCCCACCTGAACAACAGCAACATCACAGATAAAATGTACTAAATAAGGGTTTTAAAGCAACTGGACATCAAACAAAAAGGATAGTGATCCTTTAGACACAGGAAACAAATAAGGTGAGCTATAAGATTGCTTTAGCTTACTGCCTGGGGCATCTCCTCTGCATTGCGTTACAGGGAGATGGAATTCAAGTGGAATCCAGTGGGTTCCCTGAAGTGAGGAGACAGAACTGAGATTCTAGGGAGAACAAGAAGGCAGTTAGAGTTGGCAGGACACAGTGCTGAAGAGGGGAGAGCTTCAAGAGACCTAGAGATCTGTAGAGGGTATCCTCTGTGTATTCAGCAGTGTTTTTATCAGTGCATCATGTGAGGAAACTACTCAGGGCTGGGGAAACACTCATTAGAATGGATTTAATAGTACAGTGCCTGCATTTATACTGTGCTGCAAATAGTATCTGTTCCTACAGTGCACACTGAAAAAGCTCATCATTCACAGAGCATTAGGTAGAATACTCAGGAAAGACTTGCTTCAATAGTGGGGAATTATCAGCACTACATTGAGCACTATAAATAATAAAACAACTCATGAAAGCAAGACCAAAAGGATCAAACTATTTCCAAATGGTTTAACTGCATACCAGAATAAAACTCAGGGATAATTATAGAAATTTAGAAACACTCAGCACTTCAATATTATTAAAAAAGAATAATAATCAATAATTTGAAATCAGCCCTGAACTGACACAGATATTGGAATTACCAAACAATGATGTTAAAGTGGTTGTTACAACAGTATTCAGTATGTCCAAAACGTGAAATAGAAGCTGGATGGTATTTAAAAAACACCCAAGTTTGAATCTTTAGAGGTAAAAATTACGTCTGGGATAAAATATACACTGAATGAGATCAATGGCAGATTGAAGAAAGGAGGAGAAAAGATTAGTGAATTTAAAAGACTTAGCAATAGAAATTCTCTAAAATGAAGCTCAAAAGTGATAAAATAAGCCAAAATAATGAAAAGAGCATGAACTAGCTGTGAGACAACTTCAGGCAGCCTAATATACGTGTAATTTTGAGTTTCCAAAAAGGGACAGGAGGTAGATGAAATAGTTAAATAAATAATGACTAAAAAAGTTAGATTTGATGAAAAGTGCAAACCTACTGTGAAAGATGTTTAATGAATCTCAAATAGAAGAAACAAAAGAATATACATCATAATAAAAAATGAACACTATAATCAGTTTACTCAAAAGCAGTGGTAAAGAGAATAAAAAATAAGGATAACAGGAGCTCTCATCAGAAACAATGTAAATGAGAGGACAGAAGAACAAAATCTGAAAGAAGAACTTAGATTTCTATACCCACTGAATTATCTTTAGAAAATGAAAGTAAAATAAAGATGTTTTAGATATAAACCGAGCTGAAAGAATGTATTACTAGAAGACCTGAACCACCAGAAATGTTAAAGGAATTTCTTCAGGCAGAAGGAATCAATAAAAGTAATACAGTTCACGTCATATAAAGTATGTTCTTTGACTACAGTGGAATTAAGTTAGAAATCAATGTTAAAAACATCTGGAAAATCTCAAAATGTTTATAATGTACATACTTCTGAATAATTCATGAGTCTAAAAAGAAATGATGATGTATTTGACTAGAATAAAAATGAAAGGTATTAGAATTTGTAGGATGCAGCTAAAGCAGTAGAGAAGAATTTATAGTTTAAATGTCTATATTAGAAAAGAATGATCTCAGTGACCTCAGCATTCACTTTAGGAAAATGGAAAAAGAAGAGCAAATTAATTCCCAAGTAAATAGAAAAGGAGAAATAATAAAGATCGGAGCAGAAATAAATGAAATAGAAAAACCAAATAGAGGCTGGGAGAGAGAGAATGAGGGAAATATTGTGAAAAACTTTATGCCAGTAAATTTGACAAATTAGATGAAATGGACAAATTCCATGAAAGACGTAAACTACTAAGACTCACTGTAGAAATAGGTGATCTGTTTCTGTATATAATAACTGTAATATATCTATCTATCAAATAAAATTATTTTTTAGTTTAACACTCTCTCACAAGGAAAACTTTAGTCTCAAATGGCTTCCCTTTAGAATTTTACATGTTTTTGGATGAGATTGTACCAGATCTATGCAAGTTCTTCCTGAAATTGAAGACAAAATCAAACATTTTTAAATTAAACATTTTTTAGTTTAAAAATATTTAATTGACGAAGATTGTATATATTCAAGGTGTACAATGGATGATTGGGTGTATTATATACACGTTACATAATGATTATCACACTCAAAGGACCACATTTATCACCACACATATTGTACATTAGATCCCTAGAACTTGTTGAACTTAGAACTGAAAGTTTGTGTCCTTTGATCAGTGTTTCCACATTTCCCCCACCTTGCAGTCTCTGACAGCCACCATTCTACTCTCTGTTTCTATGAGTTCTTTTTTTTTTTAGATTCCACATGTAAGTGAGATAATACAGATTTGTCTTTATGTGTTTGACTTATTTCAATTTGCATAATATCCTCCAGGACATTTCATTCATGTTGTTGTAAATGGCTAGATCTTCTTCGTTGTGGCTGAATAACATGTTATTGTATATATACACCACATTTTCTTTACCCATGCATCTACTGACAGACACTTAGGTTGTTTCCACCCCTTGGCTATTGTGGATGAATATGGAGGTGCAGATATCTCTTTGAGATACTGATGTGATTCCTTTGGGTGTATACCCAGAAGTGGGATTGCTGGATTGTATGGTAGTTCTGTTTTAATTTTTTTGAGGAACCACTGTACTGTTTTTTCATAATGGCTATGTTAATTGACACTCCCATCTTTAGTGTACAATAATTCTCTTTTCTCTACACCTTCATCAATACTGATTA
This sequence comes from Piliocolobus tephrosceles, assembly GCF_002776525.5. Lineage (NCBI taxonomy): Eukaryota > Metazoa > Chordata > Mammalia > Primates > Cercopithecidae > Piliocolobus > Piliocolobus tephrosceles. The sequence goes on along the minus strand of NC_045435.1, from coordinate 85,679,001 downwards.
TCTCTTGTTTTTCTTTTTTAAAAAAAATAGCCATTCTAACACTTACTTGTGAGTTGATATCTCATTTTACTTTTGATTTGCATTTATTTGAAGATTGGTGATATTGAACACCTTTTCTTTTTTTTTATTTTTATTTTTTTGAAAGGCTTTTTTTTCTTTTTATTTATTTATTTATTTTTTGTTATACTTTAAGTTCTAGGGTACATGTGCATAACGTGCAGGTTTGTTACATATGTATATATGTGCCATGTTGGTGTGCTGCACCCATCAGCTCGTCAGCACCCATCAGTTCATCATTTATATTATGTATAACTCCCAATGCAATCCCTCCCCCCTCCCCCCTCCCAATGATAGGCCCCAGTGTGTGATGTTCCCCTTCCCGAGTCCAAGTGATCTCATTGTTCAGTTCCCACCTATGAGTGAGTGAGAACATGCGGTGTTTGGTTTTCTGTTCTTGTGATAGTTTGCTAAGAATGATGGTTTCCAGCTGCATCCATGTCCCTACAAAGGACGCAAACTGATCCTTTTTTATGGCTGCATAGTATTCCATGGTGTATATGTGCCACATTTTCTTCATCCAGTCTGTCACAGATGGACATTTGGGTTGATTCCAAGTCTTTGCTATTGTGAATAGTGCCGCAATAAACATACGTGTGCATGTGTCTTTCTAGCAGCATGATTTATAATCCTTTGGGTATATACGTATATACCCAGTAGTGGGATGGCTGGGTCATATGGTACATCTAGTTCTAGATCCTTGAGGAATTGCCATACTGTTTTCCATAATGGTTGAACTAGTTTACAATCCCACCAACAGTCTAAAAGTGTTCCTGTTTCTTCACATCCTCTCCAGCACCTGTTGTTTCCTGACTTTTTAATGATTGCCATTCTAACTGGTGTGAGATGGTATCTCATTGTGGTTTTGATTTGCATTTCTCTGATGGCCAGTGATGATGAGCATTTTCTCATGTGTCTGTTGGCTGTATGAATGTCTTCTTTTAAGAAATGTCTGTTTATATCTTTTGCCCACTTTTTGATGGGATTGTTTGTTTTTTTCTTGTATATTTGTTTGAGTTCTTTGTAGATTCTGGATATTAGCCCTTTGTCAGATGAGTAGATTGCAAAATTTTCTCCCATTCTGTAGGTTGCCTGTTCACTCTGATGGTAGTTTCTTTTGCTGTGCAGAAGCTCTTTAGTTGAATTAGATCCCATTTGTCAATTTTGGCTTTTGCTGCCGTTGCTTTTGGTGTTTTAGACATGAAGTCCTTGCCCATGCCTATGTCCTGAATGGTATTGCCTAGGTTTTCTTCTAGGGTTTTTATGGTATTAGGTCTAACATTTAAGTCTCTAATCCATCTTGAATTAATCTTCGTATAAGGAGTAAGGAAAGGATCCAGTTTCAGCTTTCTACTTATGGCTAGCCAATTTTCCCAGCACCATTTATTAAATAGGGAATCCTTTCCCCATTTCTTGTTTCTCTCAGATTTATCAAAGATCAGATGTCTGTAGATGTGTGGTATTATTTCTGAGGACTCTGTTCTGTTCCATTGGTCTATATCTCTGTTTTGGTACCAGTACCATGCTGTTTTGGTTACTTTAGCCTTGTAGTATAGTTTGAAGTCAGGTAGCGTGACGCCTCCAGCTTTGTCCTTTTGACTTAGGATTGTCTTGGCAATGCGGGCTCTTTTTTGGTTCCATATGAACTTTAAAGCAGTTTTTTTCAATTCTGTGAAGAAACTCATTGGTAGCTTGATGGGGATGGCATTGAATCTCTAAGTAACCTTGGGCAGTATGGCCATTTTCACGATATTGAGTCTTCCTATCCATGAGCATGGTATGTTCTTCCATTTGTTTGTGTCCTCTTTGATTTCACTGAGCAGTGGTTTGTAGTTCTCCTTGAAGAGGTCCTTTACATCCCTTGTAAGTTGGATTCCTAGGTATTTTATTCTCTTTGAAGCAATTGTGAATGGAAGTTCATTCATGATTTGGCTCTCTGTTTGTTACTGGTGTATAAGAATGCTTGTGATTTTTGCACATTAATTTTATATCCTGAGACTTTGCTGAAGTTTCTTATCAGCTTAAGGAGATTTTGGGCTGAGACGATGGGGTTTTCTAAATATACAATCATGTCATCTGCAAACAGGGACAATTTGACTTCTTCTTTTCCTAACTGAATACCCTTGATTTCTTTCTCTTGCCTGATTGGCCTAGCCAGAACTTCCGACACTATGTTGAATAGGAGTGGTGAGAGAGGGCATCCCTGTCTTGTGCCAGTTTCCAAAGGGAATTTTTCCAGTTTTTGCCCATTCAGTATGATATTGGCTGTGGGTTTGTCATAAATAGCTCTTATTATTTTGAGGTACGTTCCATCAATACCAAATTTATTGAGCGTCTTTAGCATGAAGGGCTGTTGAATTTTGTCAAAGGCCTTTTCTGCATCTATTGAGATAATCATGTGGTTCTTGTCTTTGGTTCTGTTTATGTACTGGATTACGTTTATTATTTGCGAATGTTGAACCAGCCTTGCATCCCAGGGATGAAGCCCACTTGATCATGGTGGATAAGCTTTTTGATGTGCTGCTGAATCCGGTTTGCCAGTATTTTATTGAGGATTTTTGCATCGATGTTCATCAGGGAGATTGGTCTAAAATTCTCTTTTTTTGTTGTGTCTCTGCCAGGCTTTGGTATCAGGATGATGTTGGCCTCATAATATGAGTTAGGGAGGATTCCCTCTTTTTCTGTTGATTGGAATAGTTTCAGAAGGAATGTGAACACCTTTTCATACACCTGTTGCCATAGGTATATCTTTGGGAAAATATCTATAGACAGATGTGGTAAAAGGCACAAGCCACTTGGAATTTGAGGCAGGAGAATTGCATCCAGGATTTCTGGGCTGTAGTGTACTATGCTGATCGGGTGTCTGCACTAACATGGATGTTAGTATGGTAAACTCCTGGGAGTAGGGGATGATCAAGTTGCCTGAAGGAAGGGGTACAAGCCCAGGTTGGAAACAATGAAACAAAAGTCTTGTGATGATTAGAATCAAACATTTATAATGCCATTTTTTTTTTTTCTGTAACCTTATAGGAGAATGAGGCAGAATTTCACCTTTTCCTTAAAAAAATCTTTTTATTGATATGTAGTAATTATAATCAAATTAGTGTATTTAGAATATTTTGTTACCTCAAACACTTAAAATTTCTTTGTGTTGAGAATTTTTCATATCTTCTAGCTATTTTGAAATACGTAATATATTGTTAACTACAGTCACCCTACTGGGCTGTTGAATACTAGAACTTAATCATTTAACTGTATATTTGTAGCCATTGACAAACGTCTTCATTCCTGCCCACGTTTTCTAGCCTTTGGTAAACATTCTACCCTGTGCCTCCACTTTTTTAGCTCCCATGTATGAGTGAGAACATGTGATATTTGTCGTTCTGTGCCTGGCGTATTTTCACTTAATGTAATGACCTCTAGATCCAACCATGTTGCACATGGCAGGACTTCCTTTTTTTATGGCCGAATAGCATGCCATTGTGTATCTGTACCACATTTTCTTTATCCATTCATCCATTGACGGTTTGATTTTATATCCTGGCCATTGTGAATAGTGCCTTGATAAATGGGAGTGCCAGTATCTTTTAGATTGATTTCCTTTCCTTTGGATAAATACTCATATTAGTCCCTTTTCACACTGCTGATAAGGACATACCTGAGATTGGGTAATTTATAAAGGAAACAGTTTTAATTGACTCACAGTTTTGCATGGTTAGGGAGGCCTCAGGAAACTTACAATCATGGTGTCAGAGGAGCAAATACATCCTTCTTCACATAATGGCAGAAAGGATAAGAATGAGTGCCCTGTGAAGGAGGGAGCCCCTTATAAAACCATCAGATCTCATGAGAACTAACTTACTGTCACGAGAAAAGGATGGGGGAACTGCCCCATGATTCATTTATCTCCTGCTGGTCCCTCCCATGACATGTGGGGATTATGGAAACTACAATTCAAGATGAGATTTGAGTGAACACAGCCAAACCATATCAAATACCCACTAGTGGGATTGCTCGACCATATGGTAGTTCTGTTTTCAGTTGTTTTGAGAAATCTCGTACTGTTTTCCATAATGGCTGTACTAATTTACATTCCCACTACAGTGTGTAAGAGTTGCCTTTTCTCCATATCCTCAGCAGCATTGTTTTTTATATTAACCATTCTAACTGAGGAGAGGTGGTATTTCATTATAGTTTTGATTTGCATTTCCCTGGTGATTACTGATGTTGAGCATGTCTTCATTTACCTCGTGGCCATTTGTATGTCTTCTTTTTTAGTTTCATTTTTGTATTGAGACAGGTCTCTGCCACCCAGGCTGGAGTGCAGTGGCACAATAATAGCTCACTGCAGCCTCAAACTCCTGAGCTCAAGAAATCCTCCCAACTCAGTCTCTGGAGTAGCTAAGGCTACAGGCACACATCACCCTGTCTACCTCTGTTTTTAAAATAAATAGATTTCAGGGGTACAAGTGCAGTTTTGTTCTGTGGTTGTATTGTGTAAAGTGAAGTCTGAGCTTTTAGTGTAACTGTCACCTGAGTAGTGTACATTGTACTCACAAGGGTTCATTTATTGGTATAGTTTATTAGAGAGCCTCTCTTGGAATTATTTCTACCTTTATTCTGCTTTTGTCCAAGAAGATACTTTATATGATTTCAATTTTTTTTTTTTTTTTTTTTTTTTGAGACGGAGTCTCGCTCTGTTGCCAGGCTGGAGTGCAGTGGCACTATCTTGGTTCACTGCAACCTCCGCCTCCCAGGTTTAAGCGATTCTCCTGTGTCAGCCTCCCGAGTAGTTGGGACTACAGGTGTACGCCACCATGCCCAGCTAATTTTTGTATTTTTAGTAGAGATGGGGTTTCACCATGTTGGCCAGGATGGTATTGATCTTTTGACCTCAAGTGATCCACCCACCTTGGCCTCCCAAAGTGCTGGGATTACAGGCGTGAGCCACGGTGCCCAGCTATGATTTCAATTTTTAAAAAATTTGTTGAGACTAATTTTGTGTCCTGATATGTAGCCCATGTTGGATAATGTTCCATGTGCTGATGAGAAGAATGCACATTTTATGGTTATTGGGTAGAGTGTTCTATGCATGTCTGTTAGGTCCATTTTGGCCTGGAGTCCAATTTAAGTCCAGGATTTCTTTGTTGATTTCAGTTTCAGTTATCTGTCTAGTGTTGTCAGTGGGGTTTTGAAGTTCCGCATTGTTATTCTATTGCTGTCTCTTTTCTTAGGTGTAGTAGTATTTGTTAAATAAATCAGGGTGCTCAGGTTTTGGGGGCATGAATATTTGGGATTGTTATAACTTCTTGTTGAATTGTTCTCTTTATCCTTATAAAATGACCTTCTTTATCTTTTTCTGTTGTTGAAGTCTTTTTTATCTAATGTAAATATAGCCACTTCTGCTCACTTTTGGTTTCTGTTTGCATGGAATATCCCTTTCCACCCCTTTACATTGAGTCTATAAATGTCTTTACAAGTTAGATGGGTTTCTTGTAAGCAGTATATGGTTGGATCCTGTTTTTAAAATTTATTCCACCAATATGTATTGTTTAAATGGTGCATTTAATTCATTTATATTCAAAGTTAATATTGATACATGAGGTTTTGTTCCTGTCATAATGTTAACTGTTGCCTAGTTGCTTTGTAGTCTCAATTTTATAATTGTTTTATAAGGCCTGTGAGTTTTATACTTTGTGTGTGTTTATGATGGCAAGCATCGACCTTTTGTTTTCATGTTTAGAACTCTCTTGAGCACTTGTTTTAGTACTGATCTGTTGGTGATTAATTCCCTTAGTGTTTGCTTGTCTAGAAAAGACTTTATTTGTCATTCATGATGAAACTTAGTTTAGCAGGATAAAAAATTCATGATTGACACTTTTTAATTTAAGAACTATGAGGCCGGGCATGTTGGCTCACGCCTGTAATCCCAGCACTTTGGGAGGCCGAGGTGAGCAGATCATGAGGTCAAGAGATCAAGACCATCTGGCTAACACAGTGAAACACCATCTCTACTAAAAATACAAAAAAATTAGCTGGGCATGGTGGTGGGCGCCTGTAGTCCCAGCTACTCAGGAGGCTGAGGCAGGAGAATAGCATGAACCCGGGAGGCGGAACTTGCAGTGAGCCAAAATAGTGCCACTGCACTCTAGCCTGAGCGACAGAGCAAGACTCTGTCTCAAAAACAAAACAAAACAAAACAAAAAAAAAAAACAAACAAAACTATGAAAATAGGACCCAGTCTCTTCTGGCGTATAAAGTTTCTGCCGAGAAGTCTGCTGTCAGTCTGATGTGACTCCTTTATAGGTGATTATGTGCTTTTATTTTGCTGATTTTAGGACTTTTTCCTTTATGTTCACTTTAGATAGTTGGATGACTATATGTCTTGCTAAGGTCTATCTTGTAATATATCTTTATGGAGTTCTCTGAGCTTCTCATATCTGGGTATCTAAATCTCTGGCAAGACTATGGAAATTTTCCTCAATTATTTCCTGAAATAGGTATACCAAAACTTTTTCCTTTTTCTTCTCCCTCTGGAATATTTATAACACATAGGTTTGGATATATTGCATAATCCTTTACTTCTTGAAGGCTTTTCACTTTTTAAAATCTTTTTTCTTTATTTTTGTCTGCTTGGGTTAATTAGAAAGACATGTCTTAAGCTCTGAGATTCTTTCCTCTGCTTGTTCTAGTCTATTGTCTTCAGTGAACCTTTTATTTCCAGAAGTTCTATTTGTTTTTTCTAAAAAGTGTGTATCTCTTCATTAAATTTTTCATTTATATCCTGAATTTTTTTTCTGATTACTTTGTATTGATTTTCAACTTTCTCTTAGATCTCATTGAGCCTTTTTCTTTTTCTTTTTTTTTTTAATTTAAAACAAGGTATCACTCTCTTGCCCAGACTGTAGTGCAGTGATGCAAAAATAGCTCACTGCAGCCACGAACTCCTGGAGTCAAGTGATCCTTCTGCCTCAGCCTCCCAAGTATCTTGGACTACAGGCACATACCACCACACTGATCTGATTTTTTTTTTTTCTTTTCTTTTTTTAGAGATAGGGGACTCACTGTGTTTCCCAGGCTGGTCTTGAACTCCTGGTCTCAAGTGATCCTCTGGCCTTGTCCTCCCAAAATGGTGGAATTACAGCTCATGCTCAGCCCCATTGAGATTATTTAAAATCAGTTTTGAAATCTTTATCTGATATTTCAAAGATTTCATTTTGGTTAGTATGATCTATTGCTGAAGAATTAGTATGATCCTCTGGGGGTGTTGTAATGCTCTTTTTTTAAAAAAAAAATATTTTCAGAATTGTTTCTCTGTTTCCTTCTTGTCTAAATAAACTATCTATTTTTCTTATTTTTGAATTTACTTATGTTGGATGGTATTAGTTTTCCCCCTTGAAGATGTGACTATAATGTATGTTATATAGGATTGTTAGGTTCTGGATGCTTTTAGTGGTAAAGACTATATGAACTCCTTGTAATAGATAGCCTTTGTGGGATGGTTTTCTTAAATGCTGGTTGTAGTAACAATGCACTAGATGTATGAACAGACTCATTCCCTCTTGCGGGGCCAGGATGGCAAGGTCTTAGGAAACTAACCTTGTTTCCTGGTGCTGTGCACTTGTGTCAGCAGATTTTGTATTGGGTTTTGCAATTCAATATCTAGGCCAGTAGGTGGCGCTTACAGGTAAGGGCTGGCTGAGGCAGAAGCAGATGTGTATATGCTAGACAGATGAAGGACTTCATTTACCAGAAGCAGCTCTCTGTTGCCTGAGGAACTGGGCTGGTCTGTAGAATACACAGTAGCCTTAGATCCCTGCTCAGTAACTGATGTGGGGAACAAACCAGGCAGATCTGAACGCCCACACTTACTCTCAGATACCCCAATGCCAAGCACAAGCACCAACACTGATTGGAGTGGCAAGGGGAGCTCCTGGTGAAATGTGCTGAGGTCCCCACAGGAGGTGGGGTTGCTGCCCCAGCTCCACGACCTATACAGGCAGAAATATGATCCACTTCCCTGTCATGCTTTTGTCCAGTGCTCAGAACACTCAGATTGGACAGACAGTGCTTTCTATCTCCAGGCTGTGGTGTAGCCAAGAACTGTGAAGATACCTATCCTGTGGCTCACAGTCAGAATGTCTTTTGTGTGGAACCTCCTCCCTCATCCCAAAACACACAGCTCTGTGGTTCTCCTGCTCTTCACTGCAGGTATGCTGCTGCTGGGAGGGGCCCTGCATTTTGTGCAAGGCCAGGCCAGGTGGGCACACCACTAGTGGGCATGCTGCTGCCACCTAATAGCCCTAGAATAGGCATCCTCCAGTGTGCCTTCACCAACCTCCTGCAGGAACAGCCATGACTTTGTCTGCAGCAGTGAGTAATGGTGGGAGAGAAGTCTCCCTCTGTATATCTGTGCCCGAGCACTGAGGCTGCCTGGCTCCTGGGATGGAACCACACTTTTCCCTTTTGGAACTAAGTGCAACATCTGCATCTCCACTGGAAGTGGTGTAGTCACTTTTACCCCACAGATGGGCAGCTCTCAGGCAAGGGAAAGCATGCACTATAGTCTCTTTTTTCTCAAGGGGTGCCCCTTTGGTGGGCTGCACTCTTCCCTTAGGAACAACATTCCCTGAGGACTGGGGCACTGGGAACCTTGCAGCTCTCCTTGGCTCAACCAGCCTAGTATGGCTGCTGCAATTCATGTGGGTGCTGAGAAATGTCTGCTAGGACTCCATTGATGTAGAAACACAAGCGATGAGGTTCCCTGGTGAATTTATTTCTAGTTTCTGTATGCTGTCATATTGGTTATGTGTCTGTTTTTATACCCATACCATGCTATTTTGGTTACTATAGCTTTGTAGTATATTTTGAAATCAGGTAATGTGACACCTCTAAATTTGTTCTTTTTGCTCAGGGTTGCTTTGACTATTTGTTTTTCTTTTTTCTTTTCTTTTCTTTTTTTTTAAATTCCATACAAGTTTTAGCATGGATTTCCTATTTCTATGAATAATGTATTTGGTATTTTGATAGGGATTTCACTGAATCTGTAGGTTTTGGGGGGAAGTATGGTCATTTTAACAATATTCTTACAATTTATGGGCATTCAGTGTATTTCAATTTGTTTGTGTCTTCTTCAACTACTTTAATCAGTGTTTTGTAGTTTCTTTGTAGAGGTCTTTTACTTCCTTAGTTAAGTTTATTTCTAGGCTTTACATTTTTTTGGTAGCTATTGTTAATGGGATTGTGATATAGTTCAGATATTTGCCCTCTCCAAAGCTCATGTTGAAATGTGATCCCAATATTGGAGATGGGGCTCAGTGGGAGGTGTTTGGGCCATGGGGGTGGATCCCTCATGAATGTTTTGGTGCCCTCCCCATTATAAGAGAGTTCTTGCTCTGTTAATTCATATGAGCTCTGGGTGCTAAAGAGTCTGGGACTTCCTCCCCTCCTACTCTCTTGCTCCATCTCTGGCTGTGTCACACTTGAACTCTCCTTTCCCTTTTGCCACGATTGGAAGCTCCCTAAACCCCTCACCAGTAACAGACGCTGGTGCCATGCTTCTTGTACAGCCTGCAGAACCATGAACTAATTAGCCTCTTTTTTAAAACAACTGAATTACCCAGCCTCAGGTATACCTTTATAGCAATAGACCGACAGAGATTGCTTTCTCGATTTCTTTTTCAACTGGTTTCTTTTTGGTATATAGAAATGGTACTGGGCCGGGTGCGGTGGCTCAAGCCTGTAATCCCAGCACTTTGGGAGGCCGAGATGGGCGGATCACGAGGTCAGGAGATCGAGACCATCCTGGCTAACACGGTGAAACCCCGTCTCTACTAAAAAAAATACAAAAACTAGCTGGGTGAGGTGGCGGGCGCCTGTAGTCCCAGCTACTCGGGGAGGCTGAGGCAGGAGAATGGCGTAAACCCAGGAGGCGGAGCTTGCAGTGAGCTGAGATCCGGCCCCTGCACTCCAGCCTGGGCCACAGAGTGAGATTCCGTCTCAAAAAAAAAAAGAAAAAAAGAAATGGTACTGATTTTTGTGTATTGATTTCGTATCCTGCAACTTGACTGAATTCATTTATTAGTTCTAAGAGTTTTTTGGTAGAGTCTTTAGCTTTTTCTATACATGTAAGGTTATATCATCTACAAAGAGGGAAACCTTGATTATCTGTTTTCCAACTTTTATGCCTTTTCTTTCTCTTGCGTGATTGCTCTAGCTAGGCATTCTAGTACTGTGTTGAAAAAGAATGTTTAAAGTGAGCATCTGTGTCTTGTTCCAGTTCTTAGAGGAAAGGCTTTCAGCTTTTCCCCATTCTAGTATGATGTTAGCTGTGGATTTTTCATGTATTGGCTTCATTATTTTGAGATATGTTCCTTCAATGCCTAATTTGCTGAGACTTTTTGTGATGCAGGTTTGTTGAATTTTATTAAATGCTTTTTCTGTGTCTATTGAGATGAGAATATGGCTTTTGTCTTTCATTCTGTTGCTGTGATGTATCACATTTATTGGCTTGCAGATGTTGAATCATGCTTACATTGCTGGGATAAATTCTGTTTGACTATGATGTATTATCTCTTTGATGTGTTGTTGCATTCAGTTTGCTAGTATTTTGTTGAGGATTTTTGTGTCCGTGATCATCAGGGATATTGTCCTGTAGTTTTCTCTTTTGTTTGTTGTGTTCTTGTCTGGTTTTGCTATCAGGTGATGCTGGCCTCATAGAGTAAGTTGGAAATAGTTTTCCCTGCTTCAGTTTTTTGAAATAGTTTGAGAAGAATTGGTGTTAGTTCTTCTTTGTAAGTTTGGTAAGTTCAACAATAAAGCCATGCATTCCTGTGCTTTTCCTTATTGGGAGACTTTTTATAATTGTGATTCAGTCTTATTCAGGTTTTCTGTGTCTTAGCGGTTCAATTTTGGTAGATTGTATATGTCTAGGAATTTATCAGTTTTCTGTAGGTTTTCCAATTTGTTAGTATATAGTTCATAATTCTCTGTAATTATATTTTATATTGCTTTGGTATCAGCTATAATATCTGCTTTTTCATTTCTAATTTTATTTATTTGGATCTTCTCTCTTTTTTTTTGGTTAGTCTAGATAGTGGTTTGTTGATTTTATCTTTTTTAAAAAAACAGCTTATTGTTTTATTGATCCTTTGTATTGCCTTTCATCTGTGTTTTGTTTAGCCCTGCTCTCATTTTTATTATTTATTTCCTTCTACTAATTTTGGATTTGGTTTGTTCTTTTCTCTGTCCTTGAGGTGCATCATTAGGTTGTTCATTATAACTTATTCAACATTTTTATGTAGTAGGCATTCATTGCTGTAAACTTGCCTCTTAGCACAGCTTTTGCTGTATCCTATAGGTTTAGGTGTACTGTATTTTAATTTTCATTTGTTTCAAGAAAGTTTATTTTCTTCTTCATTTCCTTATAGACCCAGTGATCATTCAAGAGCATGTTTAATTTGTATGTATTTGTACAATTTTAAAAGTTTTTCTTGTTATTGATTTCTAGTTTTATTCCATTGTGACAGATCACAGTATATCTGACAACTTACTTGATATGATTTCAGTTTTTAAAATTTTGTTGAAATTGTTTTGTGACTTATCAGATGGCCTAGAGAATGTTCTATGTACTGATGAGAAGAATGTGTGTCTTGCAGCTGTTGGAGAAAATGTTCTGTCTTATCTATTCAATCTAAAGTGTAGTTTAAATCCAGTGTTTCTTTGTTGATTTTATGTCTCAATGATCCATCCAAAGCTGAGAATGGGCTGTTATAGTCCTCAACTATATTGTATTGGAGTCTGCTCTTTCTTTAGATCTAATAATATTTGCTTTATATATCTGAGTGATCCAGTATTAGGTGCACATATATTTACAATAATTATATCCTCCTGCTGAACTGATCCCCTTTTCATTGTGTAAGGACTTTCTTTATCTCTTTTTAAAAATAGTTTTTGACGGCCGGGCGCGGTGGCTCAAGCCTGTAATCCCAGCACTTTGGGAGGCCGAGACGGGCGGATCACGAGGTCAGGAGTTCGAGACCATCCTGGCTAACACGGTGAAACCCCGTCTCTACTAAAAAATACAAAAAAGCTAGCCGGGCGAGGTGGCTGGCGCCTGTAGTCCCAGCTACTCGGGAGGCTGAGGCAGGAGAATGGCGTAAACCCGGGAGGCGGAGCTTGCAGTGAGCTGAGATCCGGCCACTGCACTCCAGCCTGAGGGACAGAGCGAGACTCCGTCTCAAAAAAAAAAAAAAAAAAATAGTTTTTGACTTAAAGTTTGTTAGATGTATATGTAGCTATTCCTACTTGCTTTTGGTTTCCATTTGCATGAAATGTCTTTTTTCATCCCTTTACTTTGAATCTATGTTTCATTTTTTATTTATTTTATTTATTTTATTTTTGACATGGAGTCTCTCTCTGTCACCCAGGCTGGAGTGCAGTGGTGCAATCTTGGCTCACTGCAACCTCTGCCTCCTGTGTTCAAGCGGCTCTCTTCCTGTCTCAGCTTCCCAGTAGCTGGGACTACTGGAGCATGCCACCATGCCCAGCTAATTTTTGTATTTTTAGTAAAGATGAGGTTTCACCATGTTGGCCAGGCTGATCTTGAACTCTTGACATCAGGTGATCCATCTGCCTCTGCCTCCCAAAGTGCTGGGATTACAGGGGTGAACTACTGCCTCTGGCCTTAGTCTGTGTTTCTTGTGAAGTGAATTTCTAGTAGGCAGCATATAGCTGTGTCATATTTTTAAAAAATCCATTCAGTCTGTGTATTTTAAGTGGGGAATTTAATCTACTTATGCTCAAAGTTATTACTGATAGATCATATTCTTTTTGTTAATTGTTTGCTGGTTATTTTTCATATCTTTTGTTTATTTCTTCCTGTATTTTTGTTCATCACCGCAATTTGGTGGTTTTCTGTAGTGGTAATGATGGCAGCAGCAGGCCTTTTGTAGCAGCCACTGCCATCATGCTGGCTGCAGCGGGAAGGTGCGAGCAGTGGTGGCAGGAATGGCTGCTGCAGGAGCAGCAGTGGCGGTGGTGAGACCCCTGTGCCTCGTGTCCCTGAGGCAGCCGACTGTGTCAGCCCCAGGCCCAGAGTCTCCACCACTCCAGACCCTGGCCCTGTGTTGCTGCTCTCACCTGCTGCTGCTGCTGCTGAGAGGGTACAGGGAGGAGGTGGAGCTGGGCCTGGGGAGTGCTAGGCTCCATGGAGGCAGCGTGAACCAGGGACAAGCAGGAGCTCCACCTGAGCCCACCACCCTAGGGATCACTACGATGGGGCTGGGCTGAGCTGCCTGCCAGTGGAGGAGCAGTGCAGTCAGGCACAGGGGTGGGCAGAGAGGGGCCCAGCAAGGGGACCTGGAGCTTCTGCCCCAGGCTGCAAGGAGGCCCAGCCAGGGCTGCCTGCATGCTCCACTGAGTGGGAGTGAGCGGGAGTGAGCGGGAGCCCCACCCTCCCAGGTGCAGGACCTGGGCATCTCCGCACTCTTGGGCACCTGGGAAGACCACCCATTCCCCAACAAGCTCAAGGGTTTTTACTCTCGCTGCCTGGCCTCTCCCTGCCCCCAGTACCCGCTCAGATCTTGGAGCAGGGTTCAGGCCAAGCCCAGGCACTGTCACAGCCCAGCCAGGTGTGTGCATGCTTGAGGCAATGCCGACATACCAGACCTCTGCTGCCTCAGCACCCTCTGGACTTTGGGTGCACAGAGGGTGGGGAAGCTGAGGTGGGGCTGAGGGTGGCTCTGGTGCTGGCCTGCAGGTGCCCCTTGGTGCAAGCAGTCTCAGTGCCATGATGACAGGAGGAGGCAGACAGGCTCCTGGGTGGAAGGGGGTGGGTCCCCGATGAGGCCCCACCTTCTGGCTAGGGAGGACCTGAAGGCTGCGGGCTGGGCTGCTAATCGAGGAACTTGTGGTACCTTTTCTGGGCACACCCATGGCTGCCCATGGACACATTTCCTCCCCTCTGTGGCCTGTAAAAGCCCAGGCTCAGCCAGAGCTGGACAGACGATGGGATGACCAGTTGCAGAGAGGAGCTACCATATCTGCTGATAACTGAATACTTTTTGGGATGACCAGCTGCAGAGAGGAGCTACCTTTTCTGCTGAAAGCTGAACACTAGTCAGGATAGCCTGCCTAGCAGAGAGGAGCTACCTACCCTCTGTGTTAGGAGCTGAACACTCACTGGGACACCCTTGCTGCAGAGAGCAGCTGCCCACTGTGAGTCTCATCTGAGCTGTTCTCTTGCCCAATAAAGATTCCCTTCGTCTTGCTCACCCTCCACTTGCCTGCATATCTCGTTCTTCCCTGGTCACAGAACAAGAAGTCAGGACCCGCCAGTTGGTGAGGCTAAAAGAGCTATAACACAAACAGGGCTGAAACATGCTCCTTGCTTGCCATGTTGCAGGTGAAGAGAAGAGCTGCGGCCCTTTGGGGAGCTCAGTCCTGGGCTATGACTCTAGCCAGGACTATGACTCTCTCTTTGGGACCCTCCTGTTCCTGGTGTCTCCAAGCTTCCTGTTGCCACTCTGTTCCCCGGTGCCAGCTGTGGAAGCTGCTTGCGGTGTACCTGGTCCAGCCGCAGCCTCATGGAGAGCTGGCACCTGAAGCTGCCTGCCTGCTGCAGCAGCCAGTATGTCTGACTGCACAGTTGCCAGACCCCACATTTGTTCACACACCCCTTGCCACTCTATGCCTTACTTGCCCTTGGCAGGTGTGGGATCCTGACGAGTTGCATGAGCCCAGTGCAGCCTACCAGGCTGAGTGGCAGAAGAAACCCAGTGGACCCAAGCAAAACGAGCAAAGGTGCCACTGGCCACAAAGGTTTCCAGTCAGAAAAGCAGCACCCCAAAGATCCTGTAACAGTAACATTTGAGTTCTTTCTCATTTGTTTGCTTGCTCTACCAGTGAATTTTTTACTTTTATGTGTTTTCATGATGGCACATATCATCCTTCCACTTCTAGATGCAGGACTCTCCTAAGCTATTTCTGGTAGGGTCAGTGTAGTGGTGATGAGTTCCCTCAATTTTTGCTTGTCTGGTAGAGACTATTTCTCTTTCATTTTTGAAGGATAGCTTTGCTTCATATAGTACTTTTGGCTAGCACTTTTTTCTTTCTTCACTGGGCCATCCTCTTTTCTCCTGGCCTAAGGAGAAAAGGTTCCTGCTAAGAATACTACTGTTAGTCTGATGGGGGTTTTCTTATATGTTACTTTATTCATTTATCTTGATATAAACTTCAGACCGAAAGGGACCCCTGAATGTCAGGTAAAAATAACCAAAATGGCACTTATTTGTATATATATAGTTGGCCCTCTTTATTCATGGGTTCTGTATCTGAGGAGTCGACTGACCACGGATTGAAAATGTTTGAACAACAACAAAATAAAAAATAAATAAAACATAACAGAAATTTAAAAACAATATAACAACTATTGACATAGTATTTACATTTGTTACTAGATATTATAAGTAACCTAGAGATGATTGAAAGTACATGTGTGGATGTGGATAAGTTGTGTGCAAATACTGTGCCTTTTTATATAAGTGGGGAGTATCTATGGGTTTTGGTATTCAAGGGGGTTCTAGGGCCAGTTTTCCAGGGATACCAAGGGATGACTGTGTACCCGTGTAAATACACTTACGTTCACACATATGTGTAAGTCTTAAATACATACAATAGAATCACATTATATGTATTTTTATGAGACTTGCTTTTTTCACTTTTGTATTCCTGAATTGTCAGAATTTTTACAAGCAATCACCAAAAATTTTAAAACTGAATGTGTATTGACATATGGATGCATATTAGGTTTTTCTGTATTGGACATATGCTTTTAAATTTTGATTACTATTAAAAGCCTACAGTGAAAATATGTATACAAATTTTCCACTGTATCCTCAGTTGTCCTTTTAAAGCAGATTTGTACAAGAGTAAGTTTTGCTTTTCAGCAACATTTTTTCATGAAAATGCCTATGGATATGTCATGTGAACCTAATTTTTCTCCTGTATCCTCGCATTAAACATTAATGTTTTTATTGTTTCTATTTAATAGATTAAAAACTTCTCTGGTGATTTTAACGGACAGTTGCATGAGCAACATTGTAGAGACACTTTGTTCTGGTTACATAGCTTTTAATCACTTTCAGTGGAATTCGAGAGTACATATTTGTTTGTTGGACAGGCAAGTATTGGACTTCCCATTTAAAATGACAACTCTGCTTCTAGTCAGTTCAAAAAATAAATATACTGAGCTCCTTTCATGATGTGCCAGGCATTGTGCTGGGCACCATAACATATGATTAAGACAGGTTATTGAACTCAAGAGACCTCTATCATGTCTTAGGTCAGCGTTTTATTTTGACAGGTGTGAATGTATTTCCAGAACTATGGAGATAGTATTTTAAATTTGAATTTATTAATTAAATTAATTAAATAAATGTATTTAATAAACCAGGGATGTATTTTCTGTAAGATAGCCATGTGACGCTCTTCTAAGATTTTTTTTAGCTAATCTATTTTAAATGTTTTAAAAATTTTATGTCAATATAGTAAATTTTTCTCCTAGGCATTCTACCTTGTGCTTATTTTTTTATTAAATATCTATTTACTCTATATGTTGTCACTCCCCAGTCTGCAAGTATTTGGATTTTGAACCTTTGAGTCACTATTTCTAGTACAACATTGATTTGATTCAGTTTCTATTATGTTTAATTAACATTTACTGAGAAGCTACCATGTGTCCAGATCCTCCCTTAGAACCCAGGAATACAAAGATAAATGACCTATGATTTTTATCCTAGAGTGTATAAAGACTGATGGAAGAGGTAGATGAATAAACCAATAAAATATTTTGCAAGTATATAGTTACAATCTAAAGTAAAACCCATATATATGCCCATTCTTTTCTCCTTATCACAAACCCCTTTAATGCTATCTAACAAGTTTGCCTGATAGCCTGTGACATACTTCTCCAAGAATGACAAATGTCAGTGAAGTTGACATTCATCTGTGAAGATTAGTTTGGCTACTATAAATGCTGTGTGTAGTAGTACTCACATGTGACAAATTCACCCACATACTCACATACATCCCATACTGTATTCCTACCCAGTTACACAATGACATTTTCTTGGTACAGGATTTTTTGGGCCCATTCCCATCCTTACTAGAATAGCTTTGGAAATTTCAAAGTAAGCCCAATTACAATTTGCATTGCTTTTCCAAATGTTCCAAATAATCATATTCTTTTGGATTTTCTCTCTTAACATTATACTGAATCTTTTATTTCTGCCTCACACCTGGCATGTTTTATATTTTAAAATGTATATTTTATGTTGTATAAATATCTATGAGACAGATTAAACTACCTAGTGTAAAAACAATATACTTTTATACAGAACTCTGTATTCCCTCAGTCTAAGCACAGGCTTGCTTTTTACAGGAAAAGATGTTAAAGATCCTGAAGTTGTTCATACTTTTCCCACAAATTAAATCTCTATGTATCATTTATGAAAGCAGCATGCTGCTATGATCTTAAGGTGCTGGAGCCTGGAAACCCATTTCCTAGCAACCACATACTAACTCTGTCCATTCTCCAGGCAACATTCTCCAATTTGTAGTCCATTTTGTCTTTCCTGGTATTTATGTTTTTCAGTCACAGAGATTTTAATGTTTTAGCAAAGTATGTTTCTTATATATTTTTGAGTACCTTCCCAAAGGGCTACATGACAAGGGATATGTGTGTTCTTAATTACTATTTCCTTACAGTCTCTTTATCACAATACTGGTTTTTTGCTGTTGAATACACATTGGTAGGATTGAAATGCTAGAATCTGTAAGAAGAGTTTCTTTTTTATATTGATTTAATATTTAGAAATTCTGTTCATAGAGAATACATTCTAGGAATTTCCCCCTGACCTTTTACATTTTATTTTAATGTGTTAATAATGGTAGCTGGTAGTTAGTTACATTTTTAAATGACTGTGTATTGATCATTTGCCTGATCTTATTTAATCCTTAGAACAATCTTATGAGTGAGATATAATTATGATTCCATTTTTAGAGGAGGATACTGAAGGACAAAAATACCCTGGGTTACTTTTTATTACTTACTATTTGTGGTTTACAATACTAACTTTAAAAATTTGGTGGGGCAAGTGGCCAAGATGGCCCACCAGAAGCAGCTAGTATATGTGGCTCTCACAGAGAGGAATGGAAGGGACAAGTAAATAAAACACCTTCAACTGAAACATCCAGGTACTCACATTAGGACTAATCAAGGAAACAACTTGACGCATGGAGAACAAAGAAAAGACAGGATAGTGGCCCACCAGGGAGCAACATGTAGCCAGGGAGAACCTCCCCGGCCCAGGGAAGTGGTGAGTGAATGTGCAACCCTGGGAAACTCACGCTTCTTGCGTGGATCTTTGCAACTCTTGGATCAGAAGATCTCCTTGTGAACCCACTCCGCCAGGGCCTTCAGTCTGACAGACAGAGCTATTTGGAGTCTCAGCAGAGCATTTGCTAAAGCATGTATGGAGACCCTGGAGACTTAGATATTTGGGCTTTCTGGCAAAAGTAGCTGAAAAGTAGGAGTTTAGACCCCTGTATGAACCCTTAGGAAAAAGGCTGAATCCAGGGAGTTAAGCAGTGACAACCTGCAGGCCTCACAAGACCCACTGGCTTGGAATTCCACCCAGCCACTGATAGCAGCATTGTACCTCCCTAAGGAGGAGTCCCTGAGGGGAGAGGGAGCTGTCATCTTTGCTCTTTGGGCACCTTAGCCATTCCAGCCTTTGGGCTTTGGAGAGTGTGAACCCCCCTGGGGACAGAAGGGACCCCCCCCCCAGCACTGCACAACTGCTTTATTAAAACATTGCCACACTGCTGCTTTAAGCAGGCTCCAGAGCCCATTCCTCACTGTGTCATAGCTCCCAATCAGGGCCTCCAGCCACCCCTGTTGGTGTTCTGTGGCTGAGAGAAATTTGTAACCTCTGTGGGATAGAGCTGCCAGGGGAGAGGCGGGCCACCATCCTTGCTGTTTGGGCTACTTAGCTGTTCCCACCATCGGGTTTCGAAGTGTCCGAAGTAATAGGGGGCTGAAGTGGATGCCCAGCACAGCACAGCTCCTTTACCAAAATGTGGCGAGACTACTTTTTTAAGTGGGTCCCTAATCCCGTTCCTCCTCCCTGGATGGGACCTCCCAACCAGCGTCTCTAGCCACCTACGGATGTCTTTAGGCTGGCAGTTGGCCCGTATCTCCCTGGGACAGACTGCCATCTTTGCTGTTTTGCAGCCATCACTTGTGACACCTCCAGGTACTGGAAAATCCAAAGTGACTAGGGACTGGAACAGGCCCCAAGCATACCGCAGCAGCCCTACAGAAAAGTGGCCAGACTGTTATGTGGGCACCCATTCCCAAATATCCTCACTGGGCAGGTCCCCCAGGCCTGTGCCTCCAGCCTCCCCCAGCCAGAGCTATCAAGCGAGTAGCAACTTGTCAACTCCCTGGACAGAGCCTCCAGGGGCAATAGAAAGCCTCTCTGGCTTTTTATCTGCAGCAGAACCACCCTTGCCACCCTGGGACTAAAAAGGGAGCAAAGACCCCTATGTGCTTTATCCACACCTCCTATATGCTGCAGTTGACCCAAGAAGAGGCTGGTCTGTCTCCTCTGGGTCTCATACCCCCCGCAGTGCTTGTCACCAGACAGGAAACCCCTGGCTTGGGCCCACAGCACAGACCGTCCATCCTGGGCTGATTGCACTGAGTAATTGCTGACCTGCATCTCTCTGGGGTGAAGCTCCCAGGAGACACGGAAATGACTTTTGGGCAAATCTACTACTAAGATCCCTTCCTCTGCTGCCTCCAAGTTGGAGGAGGCATAACATAAACACTGAGATTGCCCCAGAGCTACAGTGGGCAGTCCAGGAGTGCCAAGTCACGGTGTACAGCTAGCAGTCAAGGGGGAGAGGAACCCACATTTTCACAGCATTGAGAGGGAACATGGCTGCAGCCGTGAGGAAACACAGGAGAGCCACACAACGAAGGAAGCATCTACCAACTGACCAATAAACGTAAGTGCCACCACTAGCTGGATCACATCCTGAAGCTTCAACACAAAATACCTCTCTTACATACCCACCTCTGAAACCAGAAAGAAGTCAGCTTCAAATAAAACCCCTGCACAGCACCTCAGCTCAGTGAAAACATCCAGAAAAGTCTATTGACTGTACTCAATCTACACTGTAGTTAAAGGAACACCCACATGCAGAGATGAGAAAGAACCAATGTAAGAACTCTGTAACTCAAATGGCCACAGTGTCATATGTCTTCCAGATGACCACATCAGTTCTCCAACAAGAGTTCTTGACCAGGCTGAACCTACTGTAATGACAGAATTAGAATCCGAATATGGAGAGGAACAAAGATAATTGAGAGTCAGGAGGATGGCAAAACCCAATCCAAGGAAAAGAAGAATCACAATAAAGTGATACAGGAGCTGAAAAACAAAATAGCAGATATAAAAAAGAACCTAATGGGTTTGACAGAGCTGAATAACACAGTATAAGAATTTCACAGTGTAATCACAAATATTAACAGCAGAATGAACCAAGCTGAGGAAAAAATCTTGGAATTTGAAGACTGGTTCTCTGAAATAAGACAGAGAAAAATTAAGAAAAAAGACTAAACGTGAATGAACAAAACCCCCTGAAAAGTATGAAATTATGTAAAAAGGCCAAATCTATGAATCATTGGCATCCCTGAAAGGCAGGGGGAGAAAGCAAAAACAACTTGGAAAATGTGTTTCAGGATATCATCCATGAAAACTTCCCCAACCTTGCTAGAGTGGCCAACAGTCAAATTCAGGAAATACAGAGAACTCCTGCAAGTTTCTACATAAGATCATCCCCAAGACACATCACATAACTGTCAGATGTTCTAAGGCTGAAATGTAAGAAAGACCATTAAAGGAAGCTAGAGAGAAAGGGCAGGTCCACCTACAAAGGGAACTCCATCAGGCTAACAGCAGACCTCTCAGCTGAAACCCTACAAGCCAGAAGAGACCCTGGGGGCCTATATTCCACATTCTTAAAGAAAAAATTGCTCAACTAAGAATTTTATATCTAGCTGTATTAGGGTTCTCTAGAGGGACAAAACTAATAGAATAGATGTATGTATAAAAGGGAGTTTATTAAGGAGTATTAACTCACATGATCACAAGGTCCCACAGTAGATCGTCTGCAGGCTGAGGAGCAAGGAAGCCAGTCTGAGTCCTAAAGCTGAAGAACCTGGATTCCGATGTTCAAAGGCAGGAAGCATCCAACATGGGAGAATGATGTAGGCTGGGAGGGTAAGTCTAATGTTTCCATGTCCTCCTGCCTGCTTTTTATTGTGGCCATGCTGGCAGCTGATTAGATGGTGCCCACCCAGATTGAGGGTGGTTCTGCCTCTCCCAGTCCACTGACTCAAATGTTAATCTCCTTTGGCAGCACCCTCACAGACACACCCAGGAACAATACTTTGCATCCTTCAATCCAATCAAGTTCACACTCAGTATTATACCACTATACCAGCCTAACTAAGCTTCCTAAGTGAAGGATAAGTAAGACTTTTCAGATAAGCAAACATTGAGGGTATTCATTGCCACCAGACCTGCCTTACAAGAGATCTTGAAAGGAGTACTGAATGTAGAAAGAAAAGACTGCTACTAGCTAATACAAAAACATACAGACCAGTGTCATTGTAAAGGACCATGCAAACAAGCCAACATAATAACCAGCTAACAGCACAGTGACAGGATCAAATCCACACATACCAATACTAACCTTGAATGTAAACAGACTAAATCCCCCACTTAAAAGGCAGAGTGGCAAGCTGGATAAAAAAGCAAGACCCAATTGTATGCTGTCTTCAGAAGACCCATCTCAAACATAATGACACTCATAGGCTCAAAATAAAGGGATGGAGGAAAATTCATCAAGCAAATAGAAAACAAAAAGCAGGTGTTGTGATTTTTAATTTCAGATAAAACATTTCAAAACAACAAAGATGTAAAAAGTAAAGGGCTTTGTATCATCATGAAAGGTTCAATTCAACAAGAAGACTTAATTATCTTCAAAATATATGCACCCAGCATAGGAGCACCTGGATTCATAAAGCAAGCTATTTGAGACCTACAAAGAGACACACAGTTTTACACAATAGTAGTGAGAGACTTCAACACTCCACGGACAGTATTAGATCACTGAGGCAGAAAATTAACAAAGATATTCAAGACCTGAACTCTACATTGGACCAATTGCATCTGATACACCTTTACAAACTCTCCAGCAAAAAAACAACAGAATATACATTCTTCTTATCACCACATGACACGTACTGTACAATCCACCACATAATTGGATGTAAAATAATCCTCAACTAATATAAAGAACCAAAAGCATACCAAATACACTCTTTAATCATAGTGCAATGAAAATAGAGGTCAAGACTATAAAAATCACTCAAAACCATGCAATTAAATGGAAATTAAACAACATGCTCCTGAATAACTTTTGGGTAAATAATGAAATTAACGCAGATATAAAGTAGTTTTTTGAAAGTACTGAGAACACATAACATACCAGAATCTCTGGGATACAGCTAAGGCAGTGTTAAGAGGGAAACTCACAGCACTAAATTCCCACATCAAAAAGTTAGAAAGATCCCAAATTAACAACATAACTTCACAGCTGAAAGAATTAGAGAAGCAAGAACAAATCAACCTCAAAGCTAGCAGATGAGAAATAACAAAAATCAGAACTGAACTGAAGGAAATCGAGATGTGAAAAAACAATTCAAAAGATCAACGAATCCAGGAGTTTCGTTTAGTTTTGTTTTGAGATGGAGTCTCTCTTTGTCACCCAGGCTGGAGTAAAGTGGCATGATCTCAGCTCACTGCAACCTCCATCTCCCAGGTTCCAGCGATTCTCCTGCCTCAGCCTCCTGAGTAGCTGGGACTACAGGCACGTGTCACCATGCCTGGCTAATTTTCTATTAGTAGTAGAGATGGGGTTTCACCGTGTTGGCTAGGCTGCTCTTGAACTCCTGACCTCAGGTGATCCGCATGCCTCGGCCTCCCAAAGTGCTGGGATCACAGACATGAGCCACCGCGCCCAGCCCAGAAGTTGTTTTTTTTTTTTTTTTAGTAATAGAATAGGCCACTAGATAGAGATAGACTGATTAAGAAAAGAGAATATTCAGATAAACACAGTTAGGAATGATGAAGGGAATGTTACTACTACTCCACAGAAATAGAAACAACCATTGGAAACTACTACGAACACTTCTGTGCACACAAACTAGAAAACCTAAAAGAGATGGACAAATTCACGTACATCCTTTTAAGACCAAGCCAGGAAGAACTTGATTCCCTGAACACACAAATAATGAGCTCCAAAATTGAATCAATAATATTAGCCTACTGATCAAAAAAAGCTCTGGACCTGATGGATTCACAGCCTAAAAACCTAAAATTGTGTTCTTTTTTTGTACTATGCCAGTGATGTGTTAAGTACATTGGGCATCAAATTTACACAAAAGCCATTAATGATTACACCCTTTAGGGACATCCCTCTTTAGCAATAGACCATCTCCTCAATCCCTTGGGGTAATTAATATGAGAGGGCAGTTTACTTCTAGTTCTCCTATCTCTGGATTGTAGTCATTGAGGCTCTAGTTGAATATGATGGGACCTCCTATTAGACTCTCCACTTGAGTGAGCTTTCCTATCTGTCCCCTTGGCTAAAAGAGCTGTCAAAACTATAGTTTTGCTTGGATTAGCAATTGCCCTTGGGGAAAAAGCAGTTTTGGTTACTTGGCTTCTTTTTCTGGGTTTTTGCCTTTTTTCAAAATTTGGCTTAATAATTCCTTGCCATCCTGCTAGCTCTTTGATACTTTTCAGAAGCTGAATTTTTATAGTATTTTATCCAGTAATTTTAGGTAATTTCAGCAAGGAGATATAAATAGCTCAGCCTGGAATGACTGGAAATAGAAATCTTCTTAATTAACATCTCTTTCAGATTGTCTCAAGGCAACTCAGCCCTGGACTTTCAAAACAAGAAAGTTCTATTCTCCTCTGCACCCCCAGCATGGTCTTTTTCCAGTGTTCATCAGTTTATTGTGCACATGAAAAATCCATATGAACTCAGTATCTGGTTCTCTATAGTTTTACTAAATATTTCTTTAATCACTTTACTTCCATTGCTTTCATTCTGATCTGTCATTACTCACCAGTACAACAGTAGTAGAATTTACACCTCCATTTTTAGGCTCCTGTAGTCTGTTCTAGAGATTGTAGCCAAAATTAACCTTTTTAAAATTCAGATTTGATATGCCATTGCACTGCTTAAAGTCCTTTAATGACTTCCTATGATATTGAGAGCAAAGACCCAAATTGCTGCTATCGTTGATCAGGCTCTGCTCTGTCTGCCCTGTGCTGCCTCCCAGCCACAGGGCCTTGGAGGTAAAACTGTCTAATACAGGTCTGGAAAAGGCTATTGGTGAAGGGGTGGCCTGCCCCTCCACACCTGTGGGTGCTTCTCGTTAGGTGGGACGAGAGACTTGAGAAAAGGAAATAATACACAGAGACAAAGTATAGAGAAAGAAAAGCGGGGCCCAGGGGACCGGCGCGCAGCTTACAGAGGACCCACGCCGGCACCGGCCTCTGAGTTCCCTTAGTATTTATTGATAATTATCTTTACCATCTAAAAGATAGGGGAGTAGCTAGAAAATAGGATCATTGTAGGGAGGAAATCAGCAGTAAGACATATGAACAAAAATCCTTGTAACATGAATAAGTTTAAAGGAAAATGCTGTGCCTTGAGATGCATATGCAAACATCTCCATAAACCTTTTAGCAGTATTGCTCCAGCAAGCCCCACCTTATTCCTAAAGGCGGTTTCTCCTTACTCAGTAAACAAGGCACACAATGGGTATTACCTGGAGATGTTCCAATCCCAGGGAGGGGCAGGAGACAAATGTTTTTCTCTTTCTTGAGATTTAAGAGAATGGTGATGACCTTTAACCACAAGCAGCCTTTAGGCACTTGTTTAACAAAGCACATTCTGCACAGCCCAAAATCCTTTTAACCTTAAGTCACCACACCACATGTCTCTTGCAAGGACAAAGTTGGGGGTAGGGTCACAGATTAACAGCATTTCAAATACAGAACTAAATGGAGTCTCTTATGTCTACTTCCTTCTATATAGACACAGGCTGTATATATATAGTAACAGGCTGATCTCTCTTTTCCCCACATATTGGTCCAAAGTTATAAAGTTTCTTTTTTTTTTTATGGCAGTGAGGAGTCTGCAGGGAACCACAAGAAAAGACTTAAAGCAGTAGAAAGATATTTCTGCCTCTGTAGCGTTGATACTGGACTGAGTGGCAGGACTGAGGGACCTGTGAAGATGACAAGTAGTGAGGGCCTGGTCCAGGAGGATGGCAAAGGTTTCATACAGAAATGCTTTTTGAGACAGAATTAGTGAGAGTCAGCAACTTACTGCATGTGGTTAGTAAGGGAAAAACAGAAGTCAAAATTATAAAATATTTCACATGTAAGTTTATCAAGCAGTTACAATGTTTTGGACACCATTTTAAACATTTTACTATATTCTCTTTTACTTCTCACAGTCATCCTGTGAGATAAGTATTATTAATATCTTCAGCTTTTCAGTAAAGGAGACTCTGACATAGAGATATTAAGTACCTTACCCATTCACAGCTATAGAGTGATGGCAGTAAGATTTCAAACGTGGTGTGATGTCAAAGTTGTACTGTTTCTAACTCAGAAAAGCCAGTGGACATAAGTTGTGTTAGCTAAGATGTAAAACCTAAGAATGGGAAAGATTTTGAAGAACAAGTATGTATGTGTCAAAAGATGGGGATGAAAGTGGGAAAACAAAAGATGACTTTATTTCTGGATATCCATCCAGGTGAAGATATCTGTAAACAGTTGGCCGTATGGTTGTAGATTTCCAAAGGCAGAGTAGGATTGCGGAGTGAGGTTGTGCAATTGTATGTCAGCGATGTTTAGAGACATAGAAGGGCCCAAGATTCCCCAGGCAGAAAGTATGACTTTAGAGGCCTGATGGGAGAGTTCAATTAGATAAGGTATATAAAGAGCACATAACACAGTGCCTGGAGCACTCTAAGAGATCAGTAAATGTTACCTGTTATCATCATTATTGTATACCATTAAAAGACAGTAAGGATGAGAACTCAGATTTCTTATAATTTTGCTAAACATGTATAGCATGATTTTCTTAATGAATTATGGTGGTATGCTAGGTATGTCATGAAAGAGCAGACATTCTATAGGAGATAAATAACTCAATGTTTATCTCAATATTCATATTTCTAAATGAAAAGCATTTGGATTCTCATCTTTAGTATTATTTTAATACAGTGTTTTTATATTTATATGTACTACTGTTACTTTCACATGTTCTTTTATCTTTTCAATAGAAAAATGTTCTTCTAGTGATTACATTCATTTGGAAAAGTCAACTGATTTAAACTTTTACATCTATAATAAAAAGCCTAAATTACAACTGTCTGGCAAAAGGTTGCCAGCTGTTAGTTTCTGTTTAAACAGACTAGGTATGGAGTGTTTTTTAGCAGTTTAATCAGTGCCACCTACAAAGTCTGTTTAATATTTAATGAAGAGGCATAGTCCTTAGCAATAAGGCTCTGAGATGTTGATGTGTGAAGCAAAAAAGACCTTGCGAGCAGCCATTATTTGTTGAGCTCATACTCCTTTAAGGTCTCGGTTGGGCAGTTGGAGAAAGAGGAAGAGTGGAGTGTGGAGAATGCACATATGAAATATGGTCCGAGACTTTCAAGTGCTTACAGACTTTGCAGAGGAAGAAAGGTTCACACACGAGAGGGCAATAAAAGATTCTGTCTACTCCCTAACAAGTAGTAGAGACAGTGAGTATTACAGGCCTTCTTGAAAGTTTGAGATTGGTGAGAACAGTTCGGGAGGTGTGGTCAGGAAGAGAAATTATATCTATAAGATTGAAATATTGAAAGAAAGTAGGGGCATAATGGGAAGAAGGGTGTTTCAACCTAGAGAGACTGGACAGGGTCTCAGAATGTCAGGCATTGGTCCTGTAGAACAGGACCAACATGGTGCGTCAGTTTATTTAGCCACTTATTCTGTCATCAGGTATTGTTGATCTCCTTTTTGGCTGGGGCGGAGGGGACTAGGTCTTGTTTTGTCACCCAGGCTGGGGTACAGTGGTGTGATCTCGGATCACTGTAGCCTCCGCCTCCCAAGTTCAAGCAATTCTCCTGCCTCGGCCTCCCGAGCACCATACCCAGCTAAATTTTGTAATTTTAGTAGAGACGGGGTTTCACCATGTTGACCAGGCTGGTCTCGAACTCCTGACCTCAGGTGATCTGCCCACCTCGGCCCACCAAAGTGGTGTGAGTACAGGCATGAGCCACTGCACCCGGCTGTGTTATTGATCTCTCTTTTTTTTTTTTGTATCGTATTTTTATTTATTTATTTATTTTTTATTATACTTTAAGTTCTAGGGTACATGTGCATAACGTGCAGGTTTGTTACATATGTATACTTGTGCCATGTTGGTGTGCTGCACCCATCAGCTTGTCAGCACCCATCAACTCGTCATTTACATCAGGTATAACACCCAATGCAATGCCTACCCCCTCCCCCCTCCTCGTGATAGGCCGTGCTGTGTGATGTTCCTCTTCCCAAGTCCAAGTGATCTCATTGTTCAGTTCCCACCTATGAGTGAGAACATGCGGTGTTTGGTTTTCTGTCCTTGCGATAGTTTGCTGAGAATGATGGTTTCCAGCTGCATCCATGTCCCTACAAAGGACACAAACTCATCCCTTTTTATGGCTGCGTAGTATTCCATGGTGTATATGTGCCACATTTTCTTAATCCAGTCTGTCACTGATGGACATTTGGGTTGATTCCAAGTCTTTGCTATTGTGAATAGTGCCACAATAAATATATGTGTGCATGTGTCTTTCTAGCAGCATGATTTATAATCCTTTGGGTATATACCCAGTAATGAGATGGCTGGGTCATATGGTACTTCTAGTTCTAGGTCCTTGAGGAATCGCCATACTGTTTTCCATAATGGTTGAACTAGTTTACAATCCCACCAACAGTGTAAAAGTGTTCCTATTTCTCCACATCCTCTCCAGCGCCTGTTGTTTCCTGACTTTTTAATGATTGCCATTCTAACTGGTGTGAGATGGTATCTCATTGTGGTTTTGATTTGCATTTCTCTGATGGCCAGTGATGATGAGCATTTTTTCATGTGTCTGTTGGCTGTATGAATGTCTTCTTTTGAGAAATGTCTGTTCATATCCTTTCCCCACTTTTTGATGGGGTTGTTTGTTTTTTTCTTGTAAATTTGTTTGAGTTCTTTGTAGGTTCTGGATATTAGCCCTTTGTCAGATGAGTAGATTGCAAAATTTTCTCCCATTCTGTAGGTTGCCTGTTCACTCTGATGGTAGTTTCTTTTGCTGTGCAGAAGCTCTTTAGTTGAATTAGATCCCATTTGTCAATTTTGGCTTTTGTTGCCATTGCTTTTGGTGTTTTAGACATGAAGTCTTTGCCCATGTGTATGTCCTGAATGGTATTGCCTAGGTTTTCTTCTAGGGTTTTTATGGTGTATTAGGTCTAACATTTAAGTCTCTAATCCATCTTGAATTAATCTTCGTATAAGGAGTAAGGAAAGGATCCAGTTTCAGCTTTCTACTTATGGCTAGCCAATTTTCCCAGCACCATTTATTAAATAGGGAATCCTTTCCCCATTTCTTGTTTCTCTCAGGTTTATCAAAGATCAGATGTCTGTAGATGTGTGGTATTATTTCTGAGGACTCTGTTCTGTTCCATTGGTCTATATCTCTGTTTTGGTACCAGTACCATGCTGTTTTGGTTACTGTAGCCTTGTAGTATAGTTTGAAGTCAGGTAGCATGATACCTCCAGCTTTGTTCTTTTGACTTAGGATTGTCTTGGCAATGCGGGCTCTTCTTTGGTTCCATATGAACTTTAAAGCAGTTTTTTTCCAATTCTGTGAAGAAACTCATTGGTAGCTTGATGGGGATGGCATTGAATCTATAAGTAACCTTGGGCAGTATGGCCATTTTCACGATATTGATTCTTCCTCTCCATGAGCATGGTATGTTCTTCCATTTGTTTGTGTCCTCTTTTATTTCACTGAGCAGTGGTTTGTAGTTCTCCTTGAAGAGGTCCCTTACATCCCTTGTAAGTTGGATTCCTAGGTATTTTATTCTCTTTGAAGCAATTGTGAATGGAAGTTCATTCATGATTTGGCTCTCTCTTTGTCTGTTACTGGTGTTTAAGAATGGTTGTGATTTTTGCACATTAATTTTGTATCGTGAGACTTTGCTGAAGTTTCTTATCAGCTTAAGGAGATTTTGGGCTGAGACAATGGGGTTTTCTAAATATACAATCATGTCATCTGCAAACAGGGACAATATGACTTCTTCTTTTCCTAACTGAATACCCTTGATTTCTTTCTCTTGCCTGATTGGCCTAGCCAGAACTTCCAACACTATGTTGAATAGGAGTGGTGAGAGAGGGCATCCCTGTCTTGTGCCAATTTCCAAAGGGAATTTTTCCAGTTTTTGCCCATTCAGTATGATATTGGCTGTGGGTTTGTCATAAATAGCTCTTATTATTTTGAGGTACGTTCCATCAATACCGAATTTATTGAGCGTCTTTAGCATGAAGGGCTGTTGAATTTTGTCAAGGGCCTTTTCTGCATCTATTGAGATAATCATGTGGTTCTTGTCTTTGGTTTTGTTTATATGCTGGATTACGTTGATTGATTTGCGAATGTTGAACCAGCCTTGCATCCCAGGGATGAAGCCCACTTGATCATGGTGGATAAGCTTTTTGATGTGCTGCTGGATCCGGTTTGCCAGTATTTTATTGAGGATTTTTGCATCGATGTTCATCAGGGATATTGGTCTAAAATTCTCTTGTTTTGTTGTGTCTCTGCCAGGCTTTGGTATCAGGATGATGTTGGCCTCATAACATGAGTTAGGGAGGATTCCCTCTTTTTCTATTGATTGGAATAGTTTCAGAAGGAATGGTACTAGCTCCTCCTTGTACCTCTGGTAGAATTTGGCTGTGAATCCATCCGGTCCTGGACTTTTTTTGGTTGGTGGGCTATTAATTATTGCCTCAATTTCAGAGCCTGCTATTGGTCTATTCAGGGATTCAGCTCTTCCTGGTTTAGTCTTAGGAGAGTGTAAGTGTCCAGGAAATTATCCATTTCTTCTAGATTTTCTAGCTTATTTGCCTAGAGGTGTTTATAGTATTCTCTGATGGTAGTTTGTATTTCTGTGGGGTCGGTGGTGATATTCCCCTTTATCATTTTTTATTGCGTCTATTTGATTCTTCTCTCTTCTTTATTAATCTTGCTAGCGGTCGATCAATTTTGTTGATCTTTTCAAAAAACCAACTCCTGGATTCATTGATTTTTTGGAGGGTTTTTTGTGTCTCTATCTCCTTCAGTTCTGCTCTGATCCTAGTTATTTCTTGCCTTCTGCTAGCTTTTGAATGTGTTGGCTCTTGCTTCTCTAGTTCTTTTAATTGTGATGTTAGAGTGTCCATTTTAGATCTTTCCTGCTTTCTCTTGTGGGCATTTAGTGCTATAAATTTCCCTCTACACACTGCTTTAAATGTGTCCCAGAGATTCTGGTATGTTGTGTCTTTGTTCTCATTGGATTCAAAGAACATCTTTATTTCTGCCTTCTTTTCGTTATATACCCAGTAGTCATTCAGGAGCAGGTTGTTCAGTTTCCATGTAGTTGAGTGGTTTTGATTGAGTTTCTTAGTCCTGAGTTCTAGTTTGATCACACTGTGGTCTGAGAGACAGTTTGTTATAATTTCTGTTTTTGTACATTTGCTGAGGAGTGCTTTACTTCCAATTATGTGGTCAATTTTGGAATAAGTGTTATGTGGTGCTGAGAAGAATGTATATTCTGTTGATTTGGGGTGGAGAGTTCTGTAGATGTCTATTAGGCCTGCTTGCTGCAGAGATGAGTTCAATTCCTGTATATCCTTGTTAACTTTCTGTCTTGTTGATCTGTCTAATGTTGACAGTGGGGTGTTGAAGTCTCCCATTATTATTGTATGGGAGTCTAAGTCCCTTTGTAAGTCTCTAAGGACTTGTTTTATGAATCTGGGTGCTCCTGTATTGGGTGCATATATATTTAGGATAGTTAGCTCTTCCTGTTGAATTGATCCCTTTACCATTATGTAGTGGCCTTCTTTGTCTCTTTTGATCTTTGATGATTTAAAGTCTATTTTATCAGAGACTAGTATTGCAACCCCTGCTTTTTTTTGTTCTCCATTTGCTTGGTAGATCTTCCTCCATCCCTTTATTTTGAGCCCATGTATGTCTCTGCATGTGAGATGGATCTCCTGAATACAGCAGACTGATGGGTCTTGACTCTTTATCCAGTTTGCCAGTCTGTGTCTTTTAATTGGAGCATTTAGTCCATTTACATTTAAGGTTAATATTGTTATGTGTGAACTTGATCCTGCCATTATGATATTAACTGGTTATTTTGCTCATTAGTTGATGCAGTTTCTTCCTAGCCTCGATGGTCTTTACAATTTGGCATGTTTTTGCAATGGCTGGTAGCTGTTGTTCCTTTCCATGTTTAGTGCTTCCTTCAGGGTCTCTTGTAAGGCAGGCCTGGTGTGCACCTCTTTTCTATTTGCCCATTTGCTGAGGTACTAACCTGTTTCCTACCTGTGATCTTTGCTCATGCTGCTTCTGCTATCTGGATTGTTCATCCCTGGCTCTTCATCTGAGAGGCTTTCCCCAGCAGTCCTATAGAAATAGGTCCCTGGTACTTGTTATGACAGTACTATGTAGATTACCTTCAGTGATCTTCTGTGTTTATAATTCAGCTATTATTGTTTTCCCTGCTATTCTGTAAATTACATGAAAATGAGCACTGTTCTCTTTATCGCTGTGTACCCGGTGCCTAATAATGCACCCTATACATACAAATACATTTGTTTATTTACCTAATTAATTTTCATTTTGCCAAACATAAAAAAATGCACAGTATCTATTGAATAAATGAATTTTGATTGAAGTTAAAGATTGTCTAGTATATATTAAATAAAAAACAAATTATAGAGTAATGTATGTGAGGAAAAATGTTGGTTATATGTTCATATCTTTTAGGAAAAAAGATAATCATAATGTACAGACAAAAACTTGGAAGTATGTGTGTGTGTGTGTGTGTATATATATATATATATATAGTTAAACCATTAGTATTGGTTATTGTGGAAATGATAATGGGAGTAGGTGTAGGCG
The DNA here is from genome assembly GCF_002776525.5 of Piliocolobus tephrosceles. Lineage (NCBI taxonomy): Eukaryota > Metazoa > Chordata > Mammalia > Primates > Cercopithecidae > Piliocolobus > Piliocolobus tephrosceles. The sequence goes on along the minus strand of NC_045435.1, from coordinate 85,646,549 downwards.
AGGCACACTCCAAAAATAGAGGACTTTGAATTTATGTCTATATTGAGTTTTAAAAATAAGGGTATATTATTTTATAATGAATAAAACGTTGGAAGAAAATACACTCAAATGATAAGAGTGAACTGTTTCTTTTTAGAAATGGGACCCAGAAAGGACCAAATTCCCTGTGACATCTGAGCCATTGTGCTGGTGGTTGCTTTGGTGCTGCACTGGCTGAGTTGAATGCACCGCCCCACCCACCTCGCTCTTTTTGATGTTGGAAAAATAATTGGCTAGGTATAGGGATCAGTTGGAGGAGTGTTTGGTAGCTTTTTCTCTAAATCAAATTAAAATCCCTATTGCGGCCAATTACCAAGAAGAGAAAATTAGATGTCTAAAATTACTTACTTAAAATAAAGCAGACTGGAAAGAGCTTTTTTATTTTCTGTGAAGACTTTGCTGCTTCTCTCAATTGTAATGAGATATAATGTTAAAGAATATAATGTATTTTAATGGGTCTAATTTTAAAGAATATAATGTTGGGGTACTATATTACAAACTTTTTGAGATGAGTAATATACTTTTTTAATGTTTTCTATATATAGACATTATTTTATCAAATCCTTGAAATGGCGTTGAAAATAATATTAACCACATTTTACAAACAAAGGAACTGAGAATTAGAGAGGTAACAAAAATTGCCCTGTGCACAAAGCTAGTAAACAGAGGAGCTAGATTTGTGTTATAGGTCTTCCTAGCCCTCATCCCTGAGCATTAGATCTGGGTGTACTCCAGACCTGGGACTTTGAATGCTAGCTCTTGATTAGACTAATTGGAGAGCTTTTAAAATATGCCCAGGCTGCACACCAAGTATTTGAATCACAATCTCTGAAGATGGGGCCCAGATTTGTTTAAGAAAAAACAACAGACTCTTCAGGTTTTTCTGATGTAGTGAGGGTTATTGCAGACTATTGGAGCTAGCATCCGTGGTTTACACATGAGTTGATACAATTTCTGGAAAGCTGGGAGGGAGACAATAAAAAGAAGGTTAGTCTCTGATACCTAAGCCATGGGCACCTGGTATTCCCAAGGCCATGCTCTGAATACTTTCTTCCTAGAAAATTTTTACAAATAGTGTTAAAAATCATAGCATCATTAATATAGCAATATCTTTTAGTTTCTTCAAGACCTAGAGGTCTAACTACTGTATGTCTAATTATTTCCATGGAAAATGTCCAGATTCTAAATAAACAATGTAAAGATTACGTTATGGCTTCATAAGCAAAGGATTACTTAAATTTAATATACAAAAGTTTAAACATCTTTATTTTATCCATGGAAAACTGTCGTTTAGATAAGCACCATAAATCTAGCAACTAATCCTGCAGTATGATTAAAAAGATTACAGAAGTTATTTCCTTTGGATGTTGTTCTGGTTAATTGTAAAACTTGAAATATTCATATCAAAATGTTGGCTTAAAATGTTATTAATCTGTACTTAAGTAATAGTCTTCTAAGTTTTATTAACATTTTAGGCTCATTTAACCAATACTAATGTTCCTCTAGAAATTAAAAATAGTTAAAATTATAGCTTATTGTGGTGTAGCATTTATTGCTATCAATGAAGCAAATATTTCTAAAGAATTTTACTGCTTAAAACCATAGAAATAATGCCTCAAATGCACGTTTAGCAGAAAATGACAACCAAAATAGGAAATAGTTGCACAACCTGTTAAGACATAAGTATAAATAACAGTTATTAGTTAATATATTGTCAGTTTTTCAGCTTGATCTGAAATTTCCTAAGAGAGGGATTGAAAGACCATATGCTCTTGAAACTACGGCATAGCCATTACAATGGAGATCTCTGGTTAGAGTTAGACACTGTGATAGCAGGCTGTGGGGAGACTCAAAGGAGATAACATCCAGCCCCTGCTCTTACTCAAGTACTTATATTGGGGATTTCTCCAAATAGAAATCTAGTTATTTACATTGAAATATACATTCTATGATCTCTAAAATGTACAGTACCCAGACCTCTCCTCATACCCTAGGTTTTATCCAGCCTTGTAGCTTTAAATATTCTCTTCATACTGATGACTCAGAAATTTATATTTCTGGTTAGAACCTTTCTTCATACTCAGGTTTCAGATATCCACTGTCTATCCAACATTTTCACTTCAGTGTTCACTAGGAATCTCAAACTCAACATGGGCAAAACAAACTCTTAGTCTCTGCTTCCCACCTCAGACTTCTCCTTCTTGGTAAATGGCAGTTCAGTCCTGCTAATAGACCAAAATGATTAAGGTCTCTTTACTTTTCAAACTATTTTTGCAAAGATTGCACTCCTTGTTGTGTATGGTCACTGAAGTGTCTCTGTTTCTTCAGCTTGGGTTCATCTATAATTTTAACAGATGTCATTGAATGCCATAAACTAAAAAACAGTAAAACAACACACAATAAAACTAAATAGCACTCCCATTCTTTGTAGATTGGCCCTGTGCTGGCCACTACTTCAACACCTAGTTAGGCTTGCAGTGGAACTAGGCATCAGCCCAAAGTGAAAACTGAGGGTCTTCTCTGGTCTTTTCTTAGCATGTGTGTGCTTTCTAAATTGCCTTGTATACCCGGATGCTTTTAAATGTTGTAATTTCCCATAGAATCTTTCTCAGGTTTTTGCTTCTGGACCTTGAATGGCCTGTTATATGTTTTGACCCCATGATCTTTTGCCCAGGTGACTATGGTTTGTAAGTTCATCTTGCAGTGTTTTTGAACAATGCCAGCCACTTTTTCAGCCAATGTCCAAATTAGGCAAAACAGATAAAAGTGCCTTGTGACAGCATTTCAGGTATCCAAATAGACAAGTTAGAAAAGACACATAAAATAATTTGTGAATAAAGTCTCTTCTGCTCCCCTCAGAACCAGGGACCAGGGTCCCATACTGGGAACACAGCTTGCTGCCTGACTGCTACCACTGCTTTAAGACTGTTGCCTTGCTAGGGAAGGGCTAGGACAACGGCAAATAAAAGCACCACAAAACTTTTGTTTTCAAGTTGCCTTTTTCTTGGTTTAGCATTTGCTTGGTTTTCAGAGTTCTGACAATGTTGGTTCTGATAGTTTATTCTTATATTTCAGTGGTTCTATAAGGGAACAAACACTTAGAGGTGCCTGTTCTAACATTTTCTTTTTCTTTTCTCTCTCTCTCTTTTTTTTTTTTTGAGATAGAGTCTGTCTCCAGGCTGGGTTGCAGCGGCACCATCTTGGCTTACTGCAACCTCCGTCTCCTGGGTTCAAGCAATTCTCCTGCCTCAGCATTCCCAGTAGCTGGGACTACAGGCACACGCCACCATGCCTTGATAATTTTTGTATTTTTAGTAGAGACAGGGTTTCGCCATGTTAGCCAGGCTGGTCTTGAACTCCTGACCTCAGGTGATCCATCCTCCTTGGCCTCCCAAAGTGCTGGGATTACAGGTGTGAGCCACCACACCCAGCCTGTTCTGCCATTTTCTAACATCACCCAGTTAATTTGTTTTTATCCTGAGTAGAATTCCATTTGATGGACATCCCACAATTTATTTATCTACCTGTCGGGAAACTTTTGGATTGTTCCCAATTTTGGTCTTTTTTGAATAAAGCAGTTGTGATGGTTAATTTTGTCTACTTGATTGGGCTGCCAAATATTTGGTGAGATATTAATCTGGCGTTTTTGGGTAGTATTAACATTTTGAATGAATAGACTGAGTAAAGTATATTGCCCTCCCCATGTGTAGGTGGCCCTCATCCAATCAGTTGAAGGTCTAACAGACCAAAAAGGACTGACTTTCCTGTAAGAAGGAACTCCTCCTGCTTGACTTACGGAGCTGAGACATTGTTTTTTTCCTGCATTCTAACTCAAACGGAAACATTTGGCTCTGACTGGGTCTTGAACCTGCTGGCTGTCAGACTGAAACTTATATCATAGATTCTCCTGGTTCTTGGGCCTTTGGAGTTGGACTGGAACTACGTCATTGACTCTCCTGGGTGTCAAAGTTGCCAACTGCAGATCTTGTGACTTCTTAGTGTCCATAATTGCATGAGGCAAATCCTGTAATAAGTCTCCTTCTGTATGTAGACATCCTGTTGGTTCTGTTTCTCTGGAGAATGCTCACAGTCACGAATACCAGGTGTATGTATTACATAGATGTATCTTTTTATTTGTCTTGGGTGAATATCTAGGAGTGGAATCACTAGATCATACTGTAAGTATATGTTTTACTTTATGAAACTGCCAGACTGTTTCCCAAAATTGTCACATTTTACATTCCTACCAGTAATATATGAGAGTACCAGTTGTACTTTATTCCCAAAGTACTTGTCATTGTCAGTATATTTTATTTTAGCTATTCTGATAGGTGTGTCTGTCACCGTTGTTTTAATTTAATTTCACTAGTGGCTAGTGATGTTGAATATTTTTTCATGACTAATTTTTTATTTTTTTTAAGAGACAGGGCCTAACTGTGTCACCCAAGCTGGAATGCAGTGGTATTGTATTCATAGCTCACTGCCATCTCAAACTCCTGGGCTCAAGGAATCCTCTTGCCTCAGCCTCCTCACCAGCTAGGATTATAAGCACATATGACCATGCATAGCTATTTTTTTTTTTTTTTTTGGTAGAGACAGGGTCTTACTATATTGCCCAAGCTGATCTCAGACTCCTGACCTCAAGTGATCCTCACGCCTTGGCTTCCCAAATTGCCGAGATTACAGGCATGAGCTATCGTACCCAGCTGATTTTTCCTTTGTATATCCTCTCTAGTGAATTATCTCATTTTAAAATTAGTTTATTTGTTGAGATTGTAGAGTTTTTCCTATATTTTGGGTATTAGTCCTTTGTCAGATATTTGATTTGCAGATATTTTCTCTGTCTATAGTTTGTCTTTTCATTTCTTAGTTGTAACTTCACCCACAAAAGTTTCAAATTTTGAAATCCAAGTTTATTGATCTTTTATAGATTATGCTTTTGATATCAAGACTATTAATTCTTAGCTCATCCACAGCTTATAAAGATTTTCTCCTATATTTTCTTCTATAAGTTGTATAGTCTTATAGCTGTGATCCAGTTTAAGTTAATTTTTGTGTAAGATTCAAGGTTTATTTGGGGAGGCGGTGGCATTTGGATATCCAGTTGTTTCAAAACCACATTTGTTTAAAAAGCCTTGAACTTTGACAAATTCAATTCGTTAAAAGGACTGTTTTCTGCACTCAGACTTATCACCCCTCCTAGTTGTTTATTCCCTTGTCGTTTGGGATAAAAAGCTTGTAGCTCCTTTCTGACCCACTTAGTGATCTTAGACAAATTACATTTCCACTTGGTATGACATTTTTTTCTTAAGCTATATTTGACCCTTTCAACCTCAAAGTATTTGAAAAGAAATAACTGATCTGTTAATGTGATTAATTTTAAATGATTATTATTCATTCTGGAAAGCATTAGTTAAGTCTATGTGGTATGCTCTGACTCGTCAAATACGATAAAGAGATTACTCCTTAGGTATGGGGCATAGAGTCTAGAAACATAAAGAAGGAAACGTGAATATATATTCCTAACATAAAATGTTTCAGATAGCTAGACTGTCTTTGTAGCTCTCTTCTTTTCAGTGCTTTGCATTTTCCTATTGATTCATTAAAAAGTAGTTAAGGGGAAAAGAAGATGAGAAGAAAACCTCAAATAGATCTTAGTGACTCTTCATATTTTTTAAAGAGCTGCTAGTCAGTCTTTTAGCAGAAAGTGTGTCCAGCCTAAGCAATACATTACTCTGTAGTCTGTAGGCTGATTGGGAATGGAAGCAGAGAGCTGTACAGCAAAGCAGGTAAGGAGGTAAGGTCAATTTACAAGTGAAATTCTATAATCTCTGAATCCCTCTCTATATATATTGGTGAAACTTAAAAACATCTAGAGATAAATTTTTAGTTATAGTACAGTTTACTGTTTACCAAAACAATTCATAGAGCTGCAAGTGAAAGGCATACATTTACCCTAATGATTTATATATATGCATGATGGATCTTACTGAACCTATTTGTTAGTAATAGACCTGATACCAAGTGGGAAATCTTAACATTTTCCATACTGGAGAATTCGTAGGTAACTTTGACCCATTTTCTATGCCAACTTTTTGATTTTCTATCATTAATCAGCTTCTCCTACTTTTTGATACAATAGACTGGTACAATTTCATAGTATATTTGCCTCTTGGAATGGCTTCAATGTAATTTTCACTTGGACACATTCTTTTTTTTTTGAGGCGAAGTCTCGCTCTGTCGCCCAGGCTGGAGTGCAGTGGCCGGATCTCAGCTCACTGCAAGGTCCGCCTCCTGGGTTTACGCCATTCTCCTGCCTCAGCCTCCTGAGTAGCTGGGACTATAGGCGCCCGCCACCTCGCCCGGCTAGTTTTTTGTGTTTTTTAGTAGAGACGGGGTTTCACTGTATTAGCCAGGATGGTCTCGATCTCCTGACCTCGTGATCTGCCTGTCTCGGCCTCCCAAAGTACTGGGATTACAGGCTTGAGCCACCGTGCCCGGCCACCACTTGGACACATTCTGTTCAGAGAAAAAGGAAATACATTATTTCCAAATGTGTTTGGATTTGAGCAGTTTTTGTCCAGATGTTGGTGAAATGGATTGAGTTCTGGGTTTGCTGGGGAAAAACTGCTAGCCATTAGGATATTACCAAAAAATTAATACACTTAAAGTAAAAACAACAACAAAACAGCCTACCTTCCTAAGAATCAAGAAATTTTAAATATGTACTTAGCTGGGAAAGGTAGGTGTGTTAGGCAGCTTCTGAAATGGCCTCCAATTATCCTCATTGACTTCAGGTAATTAACACTCGCATGAAATACCCTCCACTTGAGTGTGGGCTTGATGTAATAACTTGCCTCTGGTGAATAGAATGCAGTAAAAATGATGTAGGTTGTCATCTTTGAGATTAAGTTATAAAGACTGAATTTCCATCTTGGATGCCCATTGTTTCTCTCTCTCTGTCTTTCTGTCTCTGTCTTTTGGATCAATCACTGTGGGGGAATCCAGCTACCATGTTGTGAGGCAAGCTATGGAGAGGCCCATGTGAATGAGTTTAAGAGCAGACTTTACTTCAGCCAAGTCTTGAAATGACAGCAGCCTGGCTAACATGTTTTAATTGTAGTCTCACATAAGATCCTAAGCTAGACTACTTAATTAAGCCACTTCAGATTCCTGATCCATAAAAACTATGAGATCATATTTGTGATTTCCAGGCTCTAAGTTGTAGGGTAATTTGTTATACAGCAATAGAGAACTAAAATAATGGATTAGGTTTAAGTTTCTCTTGTCATAAATATGGTAGAGATTGTGATTCTAACTGTGTTTATGAAGCTTTGGAACCATGATAATAGTAGTATGATATACTAGAATGATTGTAGTAGATAATTTATAATACTGCATTATTCTACTGATTTAATTTTATTCTTTTCTCTCCCCTTTCTACTATAATGCAAACTGCATTTTGAAGAAAAGATTTAAGGTTTTTTTTTTTTTTTTTTTTTTTACAAACCTCCTACATAATTTCTTATTAGATGGTCAGACTGGAAATGTAGAACAGTGATGATCACAATGACTTTTGCTATATAGTTGTAAGTTACTTAAGTGGAATATATTTTCCCATAGTATTCTTACTCTTAAACTATTACTCATTCAGGCCTACACATCTTTTACGTTTCATATTTCATTTGACAACAGCATCTTGGATATATGGAGTTAATCTAATTTTAAAGGTCCTTTTATTCATTTAAGATGGGTGGAGCAACTAAGTCTTCTTATTTCTTAATTTATATGTTGTATTGACTGAACATGAAACATTCTTCATTTTAAGAGAAAATACTGTTTATGATGTCATATCATCCTATGTTTTTAGTCACATTTTAAAGAAATTATTTTGAAGTAAAGATTAAAAAGGAGATTTAAAAATATTTCTAAGCGAAATTCAGTAGTCTGTTCACAGAGATGATTACTCCCTTCACTTTGAGATTTTTTTTCTCTACCTCTAGAACACTACACTAAGGCAAATTTTTTTCTTCTGACTCACCAGTAGCTTTTATCAATTTTTTTTTTTACTGGTTCCTCTTCATCTTTCTATGTTTCTAACACTGGTGACACCCCCAAACTTAATTTCTGACCTCTTCTTTTCTGTTTATACCCAATCCTGCCACTTTATCACCATTGACTTCCAAACTTGCAGATTGCTTCCTTGAACTTCCTTCAGTGCATATTGCTTCCTTGAGCTCCACACTTTTAACTAAACTTTATCTCTGTTTTGATGTCTAATAAGCACCTCAAACTCGATAGCTCCCAAACAGAATTCCATATTGTATCAGCAAAACGGTTCCTTTCTTGGTATTTATCTCAGTCAATGGTTTAGGCAAAAAACATCTGGAATTTCTCATACTATAACTCCAATCAAACATTCAGCAGGTTCTGTCAGCTCTACTTTCAAAATACATCTAAATCTGACCACTTGCCACCTCAACTGTTCTCACCCTCATATAAGCCATCATCATCATTTATGTGATGGCTGCACTAATCTCCTGACTAGTTTCTTTCCTCCCTCCCTTGCCCCTTCCATTTTTCCCCCAACTAACACCCAGAGAAATGTTTCAAAATCAAAGACCAGATGTCATTTTTTTTTTTTTTTTTTTTTTGCCTAAAACCCTCCAATAGCTATCATCTAACCCGGAGTAGAAGCAGAAGTCTAGAAATGGTCTCATTGGATCTGCCCTTGGTTATATATATGACTCTATTTCCTGCTTTCTCTTTTGCCCCTTTCTTTTAGTTCACTCCAGCTACCCTAGTCTCTTTTGTATTCTTTAAGTATGTCAGTGCCAAGCAAGCATTGACCTTACAGCCTTTGTCTTTCCAGTTCTGTCTGCCTAGAATGCTCCCCACTTAGTTATCTTCACAGCTCATTCTGTCTCCCTCGTGTCTCTGCTCGTGTTGCAGTCTCAGCCAGTCTCCTAGCCACTGTGTTTAAAATTATAAATGTTTCCTCTCACACTTCTTATTTCCCAGTCCTCCTTTTTTTTTCTGTAGCACTTAACCACCTCTAAGTTATAACCTAGTTATTCAGCTTAATTATCTTTTCTCCCCTTTCCCCGATAATGTAAACTTCATGAGAGAAGGGATTTAAAAAAATTGTTTTGTGTATTGCTTACAGCCAACTACCCACAGTACCTCTCTAGTAGATCCCATTGATACTTCAAATCAATATACTTTAAAATGCTTCTCCTGTACTCCCAAATATTCCTTCAGATTCTTTGTAAAGAAACCTGGAAGTTGCCAAAGACTTCTACCTTTCCTTCACTCCTTCAAAAGATTGGGTCTCATCAATTGTACTTCCTAAATACTTTCCAAAACTACCCATTCCCCTCAAGCTCTGCTTCCACAGACCTTCATCATTTCTTTTTTTTTTTTTTTATACTTTAAGTTCTAGGGTACACGTGTACAACGTGCAGGTTTGTTACATTTGTATACATGTGTCATGTTGGTGTGCTGCACCCATTAACTTGTCATTTACATTAGGTATTTCTCTTAATGCTAGCCCTCCTCCATTCCCCCACCCCATGACAGGCCCTGGTGTGTGATGTTCCCCTTCCTGTGTCCAAGTGTTCTCATTGTTCAATTCCCACCTGTGAGTGAGAACATGCGGTGTTTGGTTTTCTGTCCTTGCGATAGTTTGCTCAGAATGATGGTTTCCAGCTTCATCTATATTCCTACAAAGGACATGCACTCATCCTTTTTTTATGGCTGCATAGTATTCCATAGTGTATATGTGCCACATTTTCTTAATCCAGTCTATCATTGATGGACATTTGGGTTGATTCCAAGTCTTTGCTATTGTGAACAGTGCCTCAGTAGACATATGTGTGTATGTGTCTTTATAGTAGCATGATTTATAATCCTTTGGGTATATACTCAGTAATGGGATCACTGGGTCAAATATTATTTCTGGTTCTAGATCATTGAGGAATCGCCACACTGTCTTCCACAATGGTTGAACTAGTTTACAGTCCCACCAACAGTGTAAAAGTGTTCCTATTTCTCCACATCCTTTCCAGCACCTGTTGTTTCCTCACTTTTTAATGATCACCATTCTGACTGGTGTGAGATGGTATCCCATTGTGGTTTTGATTTGCATTTCTCTGATGGCCAGTGATGATGAGGATTTTTTTCATGTGTCTGTTGGCTGCATAAATGTATTCTTTTGAAAAATATCTGTTCATATACTTTGCCCACTTTTTGATGGGGTTGTTTGATTTCTTCTTGTAAGTTAGTTTAAGTTCTTTGTAGATTCTGGATATTAGCCCTTTGTCAGATGGGTAGATTGCAAAAATTGTCTCCCATTCTGTAGGTTGTCTGTTCACTCTGATGGTAGTTTCTTTTGCTGTGCAGAAGCTCTTTAGTTGAATTAGATCCCATTTGTCAATTTTGGCTTTTGTTGCCGTTGCTTTTGGTGTTTTAGACATGAAGTCCTTGCCCATGTGTATGTCCTGAATGGTATTGCCTAGGTTTTCTTCTAGGGTTTTTATGGTTTTAGGTCTAAGATTTAAGTCTTTAGTCCATCTTGAACTAATTTTTATATAAAGTGTAAGGAAGGGATCCAGTTTCAGCTTTCTACATATGGCTAGCCAGTTTTCCCAGCACTATTTATTAAATAGGGAATCCTTTCCCCATTTCTTGTTTTTGGTCAGGTTTGACAAAGGTCAGATGATTGTAGATATGTGATGTTATTTCTGAGGGCTCTGTTCTGTTCCATTGGTCTATATCTCTGTTTTGGTACCTGTACCATGCTGTTTTGGTTACTGTAGCATTGTAGTATAGTTTGAAGTCAGGTAGCATGATGCCTCCAGCTTTGTTCTTTTGGCTTAGGATTGTCTTGGCAATGTGGGCTCTTTTTTGGTTCCATATGAGCTTTAAAGTAATTTTCTCCAATTCTGTGAAGAAAGTCGTTGGTGGCTTAATGGGGATGGCATTGAATCTGTAAATTACCTTGGGTAGTATTGCCATTTTCACAGTATAGATTCTTCCTATCCGTGAGCATGGAATGTTTTTACATTTGTTTGTATCCTCTTTTATTTTGTTGAACAGTGATTTGTTGTTCTCCTTGAAGAGGTCCTTGTAAGTTGGATTCCTAGCTATTTTATTCTCTTTGAAGCAATTGTAAATGGGAGTTCACTCATGATTTGGCTCTCTGTCTGTTATTGGTGTATAAGAATGCTTGTGATTTTTGCACATTGGTTTTGTATCCTGAGACTTTGCTGAAGTTGCTTATCAGCTTAAGGAAATTTGGGCCTGAGACAACGGGGTTTTCTAAATATACAATCATGTCATCTGCAAACAGGGACAATTTGACTTCCTATTATCCTAATTGAATACGTTTTATTTCTTTCTCTTGCCTAATTGCCCTGGCCAGAACTTCCAACACTATGTTGAATAGGAGTGGTGAGAAAGGGCATCCTTGTCTCATGCCAGTTTTCAACGGGAATGCTTCCAGTTTTTGCCCATTCAGTATGATACTGGCTGTGAGTTTGTCATAAATAGCTCTTATTATTTTGAGATACGTTCCATCAGTACCTAGTTTATTGAGAGTTTTTAGCATGAAGGGCTGTTGAATATTGTTGAAGGCCTTTTCTGCATCTTTTGAGATAATCATGTGGTTTTTGTCTTTGTTTCTGTTTATGTGATGGATTATGTTTATTGATCAGAGTATGTTGAACCAGTCTTGCATCTCAGGGATGAAACCAACTTGAGGCCGGGCGCGGTGGCTCAAGCCTGTAATCCCAGCACTTTGGGAGGCCGAGACGGGCGGATCACGAGGTCAGGAGATCGAGACCATCCTGGCTAACACGGTGAAACCCCGTCTCTACTAAAAAATACAAAAACTAGCCGGGCGAGGTGGCGGGCGCCTGTAGTCCCAGCTACTCGGGGAGGCTGAGGCAGGAGAATGGCGTGAACCCGGGAGGCGGAGCTTGC
>NC_045435.1:85606352-85634428 GCF_002776525.5 Piliocolobus tephrosceles | reverse complement strand
AAAAAAAAAAAAAAAAAAAAAAAAAAAAAAAGAAACCAACTTGATCTTGCTGGATAAGCTGTTTGATGTGCTGCTGGATTCAGTGTGCCAGTATTTTATTGAGGATTTTCGCATTGATGTTCATCAGGAATATTGGTCTAAAATTCTCTTTTTTTGTTGTCTCTACCACGCTTTGGTATCAGGATGATGCTGGCCTCATAAAATGAGTTAGGGAGGATTCCCTCTTTTTCTATTGATTGGAATAGTTTCAGAAGGAATGGTACCAGCTCCTCTTTGTACCTCTGGTAGAAATCGGCTGTGAATCTGTCTGGTCCTGCACTTTTTTTGGGTGGTAGGCTCTTAATTATTGCCTCAATTTCAGAGCCTGTTAGTGGTCTATTCAGAGATTTAATTTCTCCTGGTTTAGTCTTGGGAGGGTGTATGTGTCCAGGAATTTATCCATTTCTTCTAGATTTTCTAGTTTATTTGTATGGAGATATTTATAGTATTCTTTGATGGTAGTTTGTATTTCTGTGGGATCAGTGGTGATATCCCCTTTATCATTTTTATTGCATCTATTTGATTCTACTCTCTTTTCTTCTTTATTAGTCTTGCTAGCGGTCTAACAATTTTGTGGATCTTTTCAGAAAACCAACTCCTGGATTGATTGGTTTTTTTAAGGGTTTTTTGTGTCTATCTCCTTGAGTTCTGCTCTGATCTTAGTTATTTCTTGCCTTCTGCTAGCTTTTGAATTTGTTTGTTCTTGCTTCTCTAGTTCTTTTAATTGTGATATTAGGGTGTCCATTTTCGATCTTTCCTGTTTTCTCTTGTGGGCATTTAGTGCTATAAATTTCCCTCTACACACTGTTTTAAATGTGTCCCAGAGATTCTGGTACGTTGTGTCTTTGTTCTCATTGGTTTCAAAGAACATATTTATTTCTGCCTTCATTTTGTTATGTATGCGTGGTCATTCAGGAGCAGGTTGTTCAGTTTCCATGTGGTTGAGCAGTTCTGAGTGAGTTTCTTAATCTTGAGTTCTAATTTGATTGCACTGTGGTCTGAGAGACAGTTTGTTATAATTACTGTTCTTTTTTACATTTGCTGGGGAGTGCTTTACTTCCAACTATGTGGTCAGTTTTGGAATAAGTGTGATGTGGTGCTGAGAAGAATGTATATTCTGTTGATTTGGGGTGGAGAGTTCTGTAGATTTCTATTTGGTCCGCTTGGTGCAGAGCTGAGTTCAAGTCCTGGATATCCTTGTTAACCTTCTGTCTTGTTAATCAGTTTAATATTGACAACGGGGTGTTAAAGTCTCCCATTATTATTGTGTGGGGGTCTCAGTCTCTTTTTAGGTCTCTCAGGACTTGCTTTATGAATCTGGGTGCTCCTGTATTCAGTACGTATATATTTAGGATAGTTAGCTCTTCTTGTTGAGTTGATCCCTTTACCATTATGTAATAGCCTTCTTTGTCTCTTTTGATCTTTGTTGGTTTAAAGTCTGTTTTATCAGAGACTAGGACTGCAACCTCTGCCTTTTTTTTTTTTTTTTTTTGCTTTCCATTTGCTTGGTAAATCTTCCTCCATCCCTTTATTTTGAGCCTATATATGTCTCTGCACATGAGTTGGGTCTCCTGAATACAGCACAATGATGGGTCTTGACTCTTTATCCAGTTTGCCAGTCTGTATCTTTTAATTGGAGCATTTAGTCCATTTACATTTAAGGTTAATATTTTTATGTATGAATATGAGCCTGTCATTATGATGTTAGCTAGTTATTTTGCCCGTTAGTTCATGCAGTTTCTTCCTAGCATTCTTTACAATTTGGCATGTTTTTGACTCATTCTCTCTTACATTCTCCACCTCCCTCAACAGTTATACCCATCATTCTGTACAATGCTTTCAGAATCAGTTTCCTGAATTTATTTGATAATATTTTTTTCTGGTTAAATACCTCCATTGATTTGCTGTCATCTCTCGAATGCAGTCCAGATTCTTCAACATGGTACAGAAACTTTTCATAATCTTTTAAATATAAAATTAGTATTATTAATGTGATTCCTCCAGTTTTGTTCTTTTTGCTTAGGATGATTTTGGCTATTCTGTGTCTTCTGCGGTTCCGTACAGATATTAGGATTGTTTTTTTCTATTTCTGTGAAGATTGTCATTGGTATTTTTATAGGGATTGCATTGAATCAGTAGACTGCTTTGGGTAGTATGGAAATTTTAACAATATCAGTTCTTCCAATCCATGGACTGTCTTTCCATTTAGTGTCCTCTTCAGTTGTTTCATCAGTGTTTTGTAGTTTTCATTGTAGAGAACTTTAACTTGTTTGATTTAATTAATTTCTAGGTATTTAATTTGTAGGTATTGTAAATGGGATTATTTTCTTGCTTTCCTTTTCAGATTGTTTGCTGTTGACATATAGGAATGCTACTGATTTTCATATTGTGATTCTATATCCTGCAACTTTACTGAGTGTATCAGTTTTAATAGTTATTTTGTGGAGTTTTTCGATTTTTCTAAATATAAGATCATATCATCTGGGAACAAGGATAATTTGACATCTTTCTTTCCACTTTGGATGCTTTTTCTTTATATCTCTGGTCTAATTGCTCCAGCTAGAACTTCCAGTACTATGTTGAATCACAGTGGTGAAAATGAGTATCCTTGTCATGTTCCAGATCTTAGAAGAAAGGCTTTCGGATTTTTCCTCATTCAGTATGATACCAGCTGTGAATCTGTCATATATGGCTTTTATTGTGTTGAAGTGTGTTTCTAACGTACCCAGTTTTTTGAAGATTTTTATTACGAAGGGATGTTAAATTTTGTTAAATTCTTTTTCAGCATCAGTTGATCATATGGTTTTTGTCCTTCATTCTGTTGATGTGATTAATCACATTGATTGATTTGCATATGTTGAACCATCCTTGAATTTCTGCGATAAATCCCACTTGGTCATGACAAATGATCTTTTTAATGTGTTGTTTAATTTGGTTTGCTAATATTTTGTTGAGGATTTTTGTATCAATATTTATCAGAGATACTGGTCTGTAGTTTTTATTTTTTGATGTATCTTTGCTTTTGGTATCAGGGTAATCCCAGCCTTGTAGAATGAGTTTGGAAGTATTTTCTTCACGTCTATTTTTTGGAATAGTTTGAGTAGTGTTGGCATTTATATTTGGTAAAATTCAGCAGTAAAACCATTGAATGTCTTTTCTTTGCTGGGAGGCTTTTTGTTATGGCTTTGATCTCATTACTTGTTATTCTGTTCAGGTTTTGGATTTCTTCATGGTTCAATCTTTGTAGGTTGTGTGTGTCTAGGAATTTATTCATTTCTTCCAGGGTTTTCAGTGTATTGGCATATAGTTTTTCATAGTAGCCACTAATGATCCTTTGATTTTTCTGTGGTATCAGTTGCGATGTCTCCTTTTTCATCTCTGATTTTATTATTTGAGTCTTCTCTTTTTATCTTAGTTTGACTAAAGGTTTGTCAGTTTTGTTTATCTTTTCAAAAAGTCAACTTTTGTTTCGTTGATCATTTGTTTTGTTTTCTTTTAAATTTCTTTATGCTGTGATCTTTATTATTTCTTTTCATTGGCTGACTTTGAGTTTGGTTTGTGCTTGCTTTTCTAGTTCTTTAAGATGCATCGTTAGGTTGTTTATTTAAATTTTTTCTTCTTTAGACATGGATACTTGTAGCTATAAATGTTCCTCTGCTTTTGCTATATCCAATAGGTTTTGGCATGTTGTGTTTCTGTTGTTTCAAGAAAATTTTCAATTTCGTTCTTAACCTCTTCATTGACTCACTGGTTATTCAGGAGCATATTGTTTAATTTTCATGTGTTTGTATAGTTTCCAAAATTTCTGTTGTTACTGATTTCTGGCTTTATTCCATTGTGGTCAGAGAGGATACTTGATGTTTTAAGACTTGTTTTGTGTCCTAACATATGGTCTATCATTGAGAGTGATCATGTGTTGAGAAAATAATGCTAACTTTAATAGACACTGCCCAACAACTTTCCAAATAGTTATGCAAATTTACTCTTCTATCAACGATGTATGACAATTTTAGATTTTCTATATCTTTTTCTTTTTCTTTTTTTAGACTGAGTCTTACTCTGTTGCCCAGGCTGGAGTGCAGTGGTGTGATTTCAGCTCACTGCAACCTCTGCCTCCCATATTAAAGCTATTCTCCTACCTCAGCCTCCCAAGTAGCTGGATTACAGGTGCCTGCCATCATGCCCAGCTCATTTTTGTATTTTTAGTAGAGATGGGGTTTCACCATGTTGGCCAGGCTGGTCTTGATCTCCTGACCTCAAGTGATCCACCCATCTCAACGTCCTAAAGTGTTGGGATTACAGGTGTGAGCCACCGCCAGTTTTCTGTATCTTTTTATCTTTCACCAAAACTCTTGGTTTTGTCAGTCTTTCTCATTTATCTATTCTGCTGAGCATTTACTAACATGTCAATGTAATTTTGGTTTTTTCCTAATGATTAAGAACACGTTGGCTGAGCGTGGTGGCTCACGTGTGTAATCTGAGCACTTTGAGAGGCCCAGGTAGGTGGATCACTTAAGTCCAGGAGTCTAAGACGAGCCTGGTCAGCAAAGTGAGACAGTATTGCTACAAGAAAGTTTTTTTTTTTTTTTTTTTGAGTAAAATTAAAAAAAAAAACAAAAGAAGAACACCTTGTTATAAGCTAACTGGCCATTTGGATATATCAGTACAGTTTGAGTCTCTGTTATGTAAAATACTTCAGATTTTGTTCAGATTTTGAAATATTTGCATATATATGATAAGTCTTGGAGAAGGGAACCCAAATCTAGACACACAATTCATTTATATTTCATGTATACTTTATACATGTAGTCAGAAGGTAATTCTATGTGCTGTTTTTAATAGTTTTAGACATGAAACAAAGATAACAGGTATGGCATTTTCCCCTTGTGGCATCATGTCGGTGCTCAAAAGTTTTGGATTTTCAACTTTTAGATTATAAATGCTCATCCTATATGTTCTTTTGTAAAATTCCTATTCTTCTGTTCAGTTTTTTAAAAATTACCGGTGTTTTTATTGATTTGTAGACATGTTTTGTTATCTTGGATAGGAATCTTTTATTGTATATGTTGTTAGAAATACAGTCTCCTACACTGTAGCTTATATTTTTAATCCCAGTGGTGTCTTTTTTTGGAGGGAGTGGAGTAAGACATAGGCATGAGCTACCACCACTCCTGGTAAATTTTTTTATTTTCCTTTTCTTGTAGAGATGGGTTCTTGCTATGTTGCCTAGGCTGTCAGTGGTGTCTTTGGTGAACACAAATTCTTATCTTTAACGTAGTCTACTTTATCAACCTTTCCTTTTATACCTAGCACTTTTTGTGTTGTTTTTTAAGAAATCTTTGTTTATTGCAAATTCATGACTGGATTACCACCTACAAACTTTATTGTTTTCCTTTTATATTCAGATCTAATATACACCTGGAGTTGAATTTTAGTCCTGGAAATATGGTATGAATTGATTAGTTGAACAGGCACCTCATGTTAAAAAGAAAATGCTTTTCTCACTATACTGCAGTGTCACCTTTGTCATAAATCTAGTGACTGTGTATGTGTGGGTCTCTTTCCATATTCTGTTTTATTTCATTGACTTATTTATATATTCTGTTTTTTCCCTTCAAATTTTATTTTAAGTTCTGGGGTACATGTGCAGGATATGCAGGTTTGTTACATAGGTAAAAGTGTGCCATGGTGCTTTGCTGCACAGATCAACCCATCACCTAGGTATTAAGCCCAGCTTCTATCAGCTATTCTTCCTGATACTCTTCCTCCCTCCACCCCCACCTCCAGCAGGCCCCAGTGTGTGTTGTTCCCCCACCCCACCATGCATCCATGTGTTCTCATCATTCAGCTCCCACTTAAAATTGAGAACATGTGGTGTTTGGTTTTCTGTTCCTGCCTTAGCTTGCTGAAGGTAATGGCTTCCAACTCCATTCATGTCCCTGTAAAAAACATGATCTCGTTTCTTTTATATGGCTGCATAGTATTCCATGGTATGTATATACCACATTTTCTTTATCCAGACTATCATTGATGGGCATTTAGGTTGATTTCATGTCTTTGGTATTATGAATAGTACTGCAGTGAACATATATGTGTGCATGTGTCTTTATAATAGAACAATTTCTATTCCTTTGGGTATATACCTAATAATGGAATTGCTGGGTCAAATGGTATTTCTGCCTCTGAGGAATTGCCACACTGTCTTCCACAAGGGTTGAACTAATTTACATTCCCACCAACAGTGTAAAAGCATTCCTTTTTCTGTGCAACCTCGCCAGCATCTGTTGTTTTTTGACTTTTAGATAATAGAACTTCTGACTGGCGTAAGATGGTATCTCATTGGGGTTTTGATTTGTATTTCTCTAATGAGCAGCAGTGTTGAGCTTTTTTTCATACATTTGTTGGCCGCATGTATTTCTCCTTTTGAGAAGTGTCTGTTCATGTCTTTTGCCCACTTTTTAGCGGGATTGTTTGTTTTTTTTCTTGTAAGTTTGTTTAAGTTCCTTATAGATGCTGATTATTAGACCTTTGTCAAATGAATACATTGCAAACATTTTCTCCCATTCTGTAGGTTGTCTGTTTACTCTGATGATAGTTCCTTTTGCTGTGTAGAAGCTCTTTAGTTTAATTAGATGCCATTTGTCAATTTTTGCTTTTGTTGCAGTTGCTTCTAGTGTTTTCATCATGAAATCTTTGCCTTTTCCTGTATGCTGAATGATATTGCCTAGGTTGTCTTCCAGGGTTTTTATAGTTCTGGGTTTTACATTGAAGTCTTTAATCTATCTTGAGTTAATTTTTGTATAATGTGTAAAGAAGGGATCCAGTTTCAATTTTCTGCATATGGCTAGTCAGTTCTCGTAGTACCATTTATTAAATAGGGAATTCTTTCCCCGTTACTTGTTTTTGTCAGGTTTGTCGAAGATCAGATAGTTGTAGGTGTGAAGTCTTATTTCTGAGATCTCTTATTCTGTTCCATGGGTCTATGTGTCTGTTTTTGTATCAGTACCATGCTGTTTTGGTTACTGTAGCCCTGTAGTATAATTTGAAGTCAAGTAGCATGATGCCTGCAGCTTTCTTCTTTTTGCTTAGGGTTGTCTCGCCTATTTGAGCTCTGTTTTGGTTCCGTAGGAATTTTAAAATAGTTTCTTCTAATTATGTGAAGAATGTCAATGGTAGTTTAATGGGAATAGCATTGAATCTATAAATGGTTCTTGGCAGTATGGCCATTTTCACAATATTGATTCTTCCTATCCATGAACATGGAATATTTTTCCATTTGTTTGTGTCCTGTCTGATTTCCTTCAGCAGTGTTTTGTAGTTCTCCTTGAAGAGGTCCTTTACTTTTCCAATCTAGCAAAACAGGCCAACATTCAAATTCAGGAAATCCAGAGAACTCCAGTAGGATATTCCATTAGAAGATCAAACCCAAGACACATAATCATCAGATTCTCCAAGATTGAAATGAAAGAAAAATGTTAAGGGCAGCCAGAGAGAAAGGCCAGGTCTCCTACAAAGGGAAACCCCATCAGACTAACAGTGAACCTCTCAGTGGAAATCCTATTTATATATTCTTTTAGCAGACATGTCTCAGTTAATGTAGATTCATAAGTTTCCTTTTCTAGTAGTATAAATTCTCCAAATTCCTTAAGATTTAAGGAATTTATTTATGATTTTCTTGGCTATTCTTAGCCCTTTATATTTCTATTCAAATTTTAAAATGAGCATTTCAGCCAATTTACTTTCCTTAATAAGATTCTTTCTAGGACTTTGATTAGGATTGTTTTAAAATCAATAGATAATTTCTGGAAGAATTTACATTTTTTTTTTTTTTTTTTTTTGAGACAGAGTCTTGCACTGTCACCCAGGCTGGAGTGCAGTGGCACAAACTTGGCTCACTGCAACCTCCACCTCCTGCATTTAAGCAATTCTCCTGCCTCAGCCTCCCGAGTAGCTGGGATTACAGGTGCCCGCCACCACACCTGGCTAATTTTTTGTATTTTTAGTAGAGAAGGGGTTTCACTGTGTTGGCCAGGCTGGTCTCGAACTCCTGACCTTGTGATTCGCCTGCCTTAGCCTCCCTAAGTGCTGGGATTACAGGTGTGAGCCACCACACCCGGCTGACAATTTACATTTTTTAACAATGTTAAATTATTTAATCAGTGAATGTGATCCATCCCTCCATTTATGTAGGTCACCTTTAATATTTCTCAGAAATGTTTTAGAGTTTTCAGTACAAAAGTCTTGCTTTTCTTTTATTAGCTTTAAACTTAGAAATTTGTATTTATTTTTTCACTTGTAACTTTTAAGTTTTTTGACAATTTACTTTCTAGTTTTTTATTATAGGTAGATAGACTTGATTTTATACATTGTGTATTTAGTGACCCTGTTAAATTCATTTTTTAAATATAATGGTTTACTTGTGGTTTACTTGTAGATTCTTCTGGAAGTTCTTTGCACATAATTCTGTTGCCTTTGAATAATGACAGTTTAACATTTCCACTTTCTCTTGGATTTCAGCACTTTTACTGTAATGTGCTTTGGTCTGGATTTCTTTTTATTTATGCAGATTGGAGTTCTTAGCACTAATTTAATCTATGGCTTGATGTCTTTCTTTGACTTAAAAGAACTATGTTTTTAAATATTACTTCTGCTCCATTTTTGTTTCTTCTCTTTCTGGAACTCCAGTCACATGTATGTTAGATACATGGAACATACTGCCAATGTGTATGTTACTGGCATACACAATAGTTACATTTATTTTATGCATATAGAATTTCTTATAGATTCTGGATATTAGTCCTTTTTGAGATGTATAGTTTGCAAGTATTTTCTCCCATTTTGTAGGTTTCTTGTTTACTCTGTTGATTGTTTCTTTTGCTGTACACAAGCTCTTGTGTTTAATTAGGTCCCAATTGTCAATTTTTGTTTTCTTTGCCTAGGCCAATGTCCACGAGAGTATTTTCCAGGTTTTCTTCTAGGATTTTTATCGTTTCACTTCATTTAAGTTTTTAATCTACCTTATGTTAATTTTTGTATATGGTGAGAGGTAGGGGCTCAGTTTCATGCTTCTGCACATGGTTAGTTTTTCTAACATCATTTATTTAACAGTGTACTTTCTCCATTGTTTATTTTTGTGGACTGGGTTAAAGATCAGTTGGTGTAGGTGTTAACTTTAGATAGCCTGATGAGTATGTGCCTTGGCTATGGTCTTTTTGTGATGAATTTTCTAGGAATTCTTTGAGCTTCTTATAAGTGGATATCTAGATCTCTAACAATGTCAAGGAAGTTTTCCTCAATTATTCCCTCAAATAAGTTTTCCAAACTTTCATACTTCTCTTCTCCCTCAGGAACACCAGTTATTCTTAGGTTTACCCATTTTATATAATCTCATATTTCTTGGAGACTTTATTCATTTCCTTTTTTTTTTTTTCTTTATCTTTGTCTGATTGCATTAATTTGGAAGCCTGTCTTTGAGCGCTGAAATTCTTCCTTCTTCTTCATCTGTTGTTGAAACTTTCCACTGCATTTTGCATTTTCCTAAGTTTGTCTTTCATTTCCAGATGTTCTGATTGTTTTTTCTTTTTGTTGTTGTTGTTTTTTGTTTTTTTGAGACAGAGTCTCGCTCTGTTGCACCATGGAGTGCAGTGGCATGATCTCAGCTCACTTCAACCTCTGCCTCCTGGGTTTAAGCGATTCTCCCGCATCAGCCTCCTGAGTAGCTGGTACTACAGGTGCACACTGCCATACCCTGCTAATTTTTGTGTTTTTAGTAGTTGGCCATGCTAGTCTCAAACTCCTGACTTCAGCTGATCTGCCTGCCTTGGCCTCCCAAAGTGTTGGGATTTGACATGGGCCATCACGCCTGGTCTGATTTTTTTTTTTCTTTATATTTATCTATCTCTCTGGAAATTTTTCATGCATATCCTTGACTGTTTTTTAATTCATTTTTGTTGGTTTTTCACCTTTCTCTGGCATTTCCTTGAGTAGCTTGATAATCAACCTTCTGAATTATTTTTGTCTCATTTCAAGTATTTCATCTTCATTTGGATCCATATCTGGAGAGCTGTTGTGACGTTTTGGGGGTTTTCCTGTTTTGCCATGTTACCAGAATTACATTTCTGATTTTCTTTCTAATTTGGGTAGCCTATTTTTTCAAATTGTTCTTGAATTTATTTTTTACTACACGGTTTTTTTAATGGTTTTTTTACTTTAAGGGTCTGACTTCATTGTTTGTAGTAAATTATTTTAGCCTAATTTGATTCTTGGGGCTTCGTTAAGACTCCGTATGAGTTCCTTAGTTATAGAAAGTCTTTGTGCAATGGCTTTCCCAGATGCTGGTTGTAGTAGTTATGTACTTGGTGTGTGGGCCAGTTCACTGTCTCCTATTGGGTTGAAATGGCAGGGATTCCTTGAAGCTTATCTCATTCTTTCATGGGGTACAGTTTGTTTATTTATTTATTCAATTTTCCCCAGTATTTTATTAACTAAGTTGATGATTCAGACTTTAGGCCAGTTGTGGAGGTATCCCTGGGTAGGCACTGGCTGTAGCTAAAGCAGGTGGGTAGATGTAATACCCAGTGGTGGGCAGAGGTCCCAGCCTTGATGAAGGCAACGGGGAGGTCAGGGGTTGCTCTCAATTAGATGTTCTGAGATTTTATCAGGGTGAAGGGTGAGAGCTACCTCAGCTTCCCTGCTAGGCCAGCAGAAAAGCTTTCTACCTCGCAGCTTTACTCTTTTCCCAGTGTTCTGGCTGTTCAGATCAGACAGGCACGTCTTCTGTAGGAATACTGATGTTCCAGGTAGGGAGGAATTGTGACTCTGCCTCTTGTGCAAGCCTACATCTGGGCAATGCTCCTCCTGTGGGGCTGCAGTCACCCTGAATTTTTCCCTGAATTGGGGAATGTCTGCAAGGGATCAGTGATGTGATAGAGACTCTGAGATTCCTTGGTTGTAGATAGGCTTAGTGTGCTGCCTTTCTTGAATGCTGGTAATACTAGTAGTGAACTTGTCACATGGATAGACTCAGGACCTTTGGTTTGCCAGGGTGTTGCAGGCAGTGATGATTGCTGAGGTCACACAGCTGTTTTCTCCTTCTTGGGCACAGTGTAATTCCATCTAGAAATGGTGTCAAGATCTTTGTTGGTTGGCATCCAGCCAGGAGGTGCCACTTTCAAAAGAGCACCAGCTGCCGTAGTAACAGTGGGATTTGAGCTTGCCCTAAGTTGCCTCAGGGAAGTATTCTGGTTTCTTAGGTGACGGGTGGGGCTATAAGTCTCCTAAAAGTTTATGTCTTTTGTATTAAGTTACCAGGGCAGGTGGAGAAATACCACCAGGTTGGGTCAGGGTTAGGTGGGCCTGAGCTCTGATTCTCCTTGTGCAAGGCAGCTAAGGCCCCCGTGAGAGAAGAAGGTGGTTCTCAGTTCACTGGGGTAATGTTTCACAGGGGAGTATAACTGCCTCTGTTGCACAGAGGAGTTTGCAAAAGGAGTGGGGAGTAGTGGGCAGCAGTGACCCTTACCTAGTTCCCACATAGTTTTCAAGGTCAGTGTCACTCCTGCAGTGCTCTGGTTACAGCACCTGGTTTAGATCTAGGCAGTCTGCACACGGAACTCAGACCTGCCCCAGCGTATAAGCTTCCCCACAAAGATAGCAACCACAGCTTTCAGGCCACGCTCATCCTCCTCTTTCTGCAAGGTCAGGTGCCCAGTTTCTGCACTCTTGTCTGCAGCTCACTTCCTGCTCACTCCCCAGGTTCTGTTCAGAGGGTGTTTGTCTCCACTTGAGATTATATCACAAAATTCAGTTGGGAGCTGCTTTTACCCTGTGAATTCTCCCTCATTGACCGACTTCCCCAAGGGCCCCTGTGAGATATAGACAGGAGTGGCTTCCCTTGGTTCACACTGGAGACTGGGAATGCCTGCAAGCCCCTTCCCACTGTTGCTTCTATTTTTATATTTTATGCCACTTTCTAAATTTGATCCAGCTCTTGGCAGAGTTAAGGTCTTCTTCCATGGCCTGAATTTTCAGATTCCTCAGTGGGGATGTACTCAGAGGCAGACTCTCACAGTCTCACACTCTGAGAACTTAGTTTTTCACCTGTTTCATGGAGTAGGCTGCCTTCACTTGTTTCAAAGGGTCTGTGGCTTCTTTTGATTTTTCTATTAAGTTCCTGTGTTGGTTCTTGCTTAAAAAAAAAAAAATTCACAGTGTGAATCTCTACCCACTATTCTGTCCTTCCAAGTGGGAGAGGCAAGCTCACACTGCCTCCAATCTGCCATTTTGAAAAAATAAAAAAATGAAAAAATGAGGGTTTCTATTATGAAGTGATGTTGGATTTTATTCAGTTGTTTTTCTGAGTCTATCGAGATGATCATACGGTTTTTTGTTTTTAGTTCCATTGATGTGGTGAATCGCATTTATTGAGTTGTATATGTTTAACCATCCTTGCATCTCAGGAATAAAACCCATTTGATCATGGTGAATTGTCTTTTGATGTGCAGCTGAATTTGGTTTGCTAGTATTTTGTTGAGAAGTTTTGCATCTATGTTTATCAGGGATATTGGCCTGTAGTTTTCTTTCTTTCTTTTTTTATTGTGTCCTTGTCAACTTTGGGTATCAGGATAATACTGATTTCATAGAATGAGTTGGGGAGGCATTCTTTCTCAATTTTCTTGAAGTAGTTTCAGTATGATTGGTACCAGCTCTTTTTTTTTGTATATCTGATAGAATTCAACTGTGAATCCATCTGGTCTAGGGCTTTTGTTGGTTGGTAGGCTTTTTATTACTGATTCAATTTCATAACTTATCATTGGTTTGTTCAGGGTTTCAATTTCTTCCTGGTTCAGTCTTGGGATGTTATGTGTTTACAGGATTTTATCCATTTCCTCTAGATTTTCTAGTTTGTGCACATAGAGATTTTTGCAGTTATCTCTGGGAGTCTTTTGTATTTATGTGGCAACAATTGTATTATCATTTTGGATTGTGCTTGTTTGGATTTTCTCTTTTTTCCTTTGTTAATCTAACTAGTAGTCTATCAATCTTATTTTTTTCAAAGAACCAAATTTCTTCTTGATCCTTTGTATAGTTTTGTTGGTTGCTATTTTGTTCAGTCCTCTGATTTTAGGTATTTCTTTTCTTCTGCTAGATTTTTATTTAGTTATTATTTTTCTAGTTCCCTTAGGGCACTAGATTGTTAATTTGAGATCTTTCTGTCTTCTCGATGTAGGCATTTAGCAGTATAAACTCCTTTTAGCACTGCTTTTGCTACATCCCAGAGGTTTTGGTGTGTTGTGTTTCTATTTGTTTGAAATAATTTTTTCATTTCTGCCCTAATTTTGTTTTTTATGCAAAAGTCATTTAGAAGCAACTCATTTAGTTCCCATGTATTTGTGTGGTTTTGAGAGTTCCTCTTGGTATCGATTTCTAATTTTATTCAACTGTGGTCTGAGAAGATGCTTAGTATGACTGATTTTTTTTTTTTTTTTTCAATTTATGGAGACTAGCTTTTTGGCGGAGCATGTGGTCAATCGTAGAGTATATTCTATTTTTAGATGAGTAAACTGTATATTCTGTGGATTTTAGGTGGGGTATTCTGTAGATGTCTGTTAGTCTCATTGGTTAAGTACCCAATTTAAGTCCCGAATTTCTTTGTTAGTTTTTTGCCTTGATGATTATGTAACTCTGTCAATGGGGTGTTGAAGTCTCCCACTATTATTGTGTGGCTGTGTGGCTGTTTTCTTAGGTCTAGTTGTAATTGTTTTATAAATCTGGGTGCTTTGTTGTTGGGTGCATATATATTTAGGATAGTTAACTCTTCTTGATGAATTTAACCCTTTATCATTATGTATGTAATGCCCTTCTTTGTCCTTTTTATTGTCTTTGGTTTAACATCTGTTGTATCTGATACAGGACTAGCACCACCTTCCTCTTTTTTTGTTTTTCGTTTGCATAATATTTATCTCTTTACATTGAGCCAATGAGTGTCATTACATGAGACCATGAGACTCTTGAAAACAGCAGAAAGTTGGGTCTCTTTTTTTTAAATCCAATTTGCCACTCTATATCTTTTAAGTGGAGCATTTAGGCTGTTTAGGTTCAACCTTGATATTGATATATGAGGTTTTGTTTCTGTCCTAGTGTTTTTAGTTAGTTACTTTGTAGGCTGGAATGTGTAGTTGCTTTATAGGGTCTGTGGGTTTTGTACTTTTTTATGCTTTTGTGTAGCAAGTGTTGTTCTTTATTTTCATGTTTAGAACTCTCTTAAGCATTTCTTTTTGGGCCAGACTGGTGGTGGCGAATTTTCTTAACGTTTGCTTTTCTAGGAGGGATTGTATTTCTCTTTCATTTATGAAGCTTAACTTAGTGATACATGAAATCTTGGCTGGTGTGTCTTTTCTTTAAGAATGCTAAAAATAGGCCCCCAATCTCTTCTGGCTTATAAGGTTTCTGCTGAGAAGTCTGCTGTTTGTCTGATGGAATTCCTTTTATAGATAATTTAGCCCTTTTTCCTAGCTACTTTTAAGATTTTTTTTTTCACATTGACCTTGGATAATCAGAATACTGTCTAACTTTGGGATGGTTGTCTTGTATATCATCTTGCAGGTGTTCTCTTAATTTCTTGTAGCTGCATGTCAACCTCTAGCAAGACTGGGGAAATTATTCTGAATCATACCCTCAAATAGGTTTTCTAAATCGCTTACTTTTTGTTTTTTTTCTCAGAAATGAAAATAAGTCATGGGCTTGGTTGCTTTACATAATCCCATATTTCTTGAAGGTTTTGTTTTTTTTAATTGTTTTTTCTTTGATTTTTGTGTGAGTGGGTTGATTCAAAAGTCTGGTCTTCAAGCTGTGAAAGTCTTTCTTCTAATTGGTCTAGTCTGTTGTTAAGGTTTCCAATGCATTTTGAAATTCCTGTAGTGAAATTTTAAATCCCAGTTCTGTTTGGTTCTTTTTTTAATATAGCTATATTGTCTTTCATATCTTGATCATTTCTCTGGTGTCTTTATGTTGAATTTCAACGTCCATGAGAATCTCATTGAGTTTTCTTGCCATCTGTATTCTCAATTCTATATCGTCATTTCAGACATTTTAGTCTGATTGGCATTCATTGCTAGAGAGCTAGTGTGATCCTTTGGAGGTGAAGAAACACTGGCTTTTTGTATTGCTAGAGTTCTTGTGCTGATTCCTTTTCATCTGAGAGAGCTGATGTCTCTTTTTAAAAAAAATTTACTTTAATTTTAATGGGCTTTTTTGATTTTTTATTCTTTCCCTTGAGGGTATGACTGTGCTGTATGTTGTATATGATAATTTCTCTTCATTTCTCTATGCTTTCAGAGGGCCAAGGTTTTATATGAGTTCCTTGGTTACAGATAGGTTCATGCAGTCATTTTCTCAGATGCTACTTGTAATGATGTATTTTTGTTTAGTTGTGTAATTCAGGCTGCAGTCTGGTAGATGGTGCCTAAGAGTAAGAGCCAGCATGTAGGCTTTTACTTAGTTCATGCTTGCTCACCCTCTGCGGGGCTGGAGCTGCCATAAAAGCATGAAAAGCTCTCTCTCTTAGCATGTACTTAGCTTTCAGTGGGGGTGGGGCTGCCAAAGAAGCACAAAAATCGTTCTTTTTCAGTGCACGCTCATGAGGCCCCAGTGGGAAGGGCTTCTGTCATGTCTGCAATAGTGCACGGGGGAGGAGAACGGGGGAAAGAGACGATTCTCTCTTCATGTTCATTTCCAGGCTTTGGTGGAACCCCCTGAAGTGGTTAGTGCCACACCTGCATTCCCTTTGTCCCAAGGTGGGGCTTTGGTGTGCTGTACTCTTCCTTCCCTTAGGTGCAGTTTGTGTTGAAGGTTGTATCTCCAGGGGACCCACAACTCCCTGGAGATCCAACAGTCCCTCATGCTTGCCAGAGTCAGGGTGGGTGGTGGAGTATGTCTGCTGGTGGTCTGAGAGTGCAGTGGCTCAAAGGTGGAGAATCTCCTATCAGGGCAGCGGTACCACATGTGCACAGCTAGCATGGCACCTGCCATCGCAGTCTGCATCTGAAGGGGCAGGTTCAGCACATCTGCTCAAGGTGGCCACCTGGTTCTCCGTTCCTGAGAAGATCTCTGATTGCCACCGGTTGTGTTTCCCTGGGTCATGGAGGGCAGAGGCGCTCTTCAACAGTTTGGCAGTAAGCAGATTATCAGAGGGAGAAGGGGAGGAGGAAAGCACTCTCTCCTACTCTTTCCATTGGACTCCGACCTCCTTGGAGGTCAATGCCAGACAGACTTTTGCTGCTCACCCCACTTTTTTGATTGGGCATTCCATCAAGTCCTGGCTCTCTACCTTCCATTTTCCTCTCAAAACTTGACCATTCACTAATAACTTTGATATTTTTTCTGAGGAGAATTTGTTTGTGCTGTTCCCAGACAGCCATCTTTTGGTCTGTTTCAATTGACTGTTTTTTCCATGGTCGTGTCTCCTGGTAGGCCTGATAATTTTTAATGGAATCCCAGATATCATGTATGAAAAATTATAGAGACTTCGCATGCTGTCCTCTTCCCCCATAGAGTGCTCACCTTATCCCCTGGCTATTTGAGTGAGGCAGATTCTTTGATGAGGCAACATTATAGTCGTGATAAGGTATAGTCTACCTCTGATTAATACTCATTTTTAGGATACACCCTCTAGTGGTTCTAGTTGAGAGGCAAGGTTGTTTACTGTGTGTTGTTTACCTTCTTGTCAAGTTCTGAATCCAATTTTTGTCTACAAAACACTGCTAAAATCTGTTCTACTTTTAGTTTACTTTTCTGTTAGTCATTTTAGTGCTGAGTAATAAGCATTTTAAGAATCAGCAAATGTGTCAAGAGGAATAACATCTCCAAGAGCATAGAGTATACCTAAATAGGCTTCTGTTTTCTTTTAAATCTTAGCCCCTCAAATTTTGGCAACCTTGGCAGCACAAATCCCGATTTTTGTCTTCCTTGTCCTGTGTGACTGCCAAAAGCTGTCAACTATTAGTGGCCACCCTCTCTCTGGCTTCTTAGCCTTTCTTGCCAACCCAAGAATCATTAAATCTCTGATTGGGAAAATGGCATGCAGAACGTTGGGCTACCCCACTGAGTTTTCCTTCTTTCCTTGATATTTGCTTTGTAATGCCTTGCTGTCTTGAAAACTTGTTAACTTCAAAAAGATATGCTTTGTACTTTGTCATGTTTTTTAGCTGTACTCACAGGAGCTATGGGCTGCTGGAAACTGTCATCACTAGGACACAGAAATTTTCATACTTTTCAATTTGATATGTCTATAACAATTACTTTTTTCTTCTATATTTTATTTTCATCCTTTTTTGATCAGCTACTTTGTTGGTAATAGATTTTGGGGTAGGTTAGAGCTGAAATCTAAGCTTTAGCGGATATCTATCCTGATTTTTAATTTTAAGGGTTGAGCCTTAGAAAGGAGAGTACAAGATCATAAAACCATATATTGATCACTGCAGTGTTTGTTATATCTCCAAGAAAACTCTGGCCCATGATCATACCTTTAAACTCAGGGATAAGCAGCATCAGGAGGAAGCTGTCTCCTTATATTTTAATCCACCAGCCTTAGAGTCTCTGAATGGGGAGCAAGAGGATAAAGAAGTCTATGCCAGTACTTACTTTCATCAGTACTTTGTCCCAGAAAACCTTGCCCTTTATCCTGATTTTACCATGTTGATAAGGCAACCCTAATTGTTGCTACTGATTTTATGGTGAAAGAACCAGCAGTAATGTTCTTAGTATTTTTGGAGAGACAACAGCAGTATTCAAAATAATGCCTCATACTAGTTACCTTCCTGCTGTGGTTTGAATGTTTGTATCTGCCCCTAAATTCATGTCAAAACTTAACCCCCAATGCAGAAATATTGGGAGTTAAAAGAAGTACCTCCTTTTAGGAGGTAACTAGACCATGAGGGCTCTGCCCTCATGGGTGGGATTAATGCCCTTATAAAAATGCTGGAGGGAACTTCCAGCATATGAAAACATAGCATTCATTCCTTCCAGAGGATGTAGCAACAAGGTACCACCTTGGAAGCAGAAAGCAGCCTTTATCAGATAATGGGTGTAGTGTACTGGTACCCTGATCTTAGACTTTCTAGCCCCCAGAACTGTGAAAAATACATTTTAATTGTATATAAAGTACCCAAGTGTAAGGTATTTTGTTACAGCTGCACAAATTAAATGAAACTAAGACACCACCTTCCACATATACATTGGTTTAAGATAATCTTGAGTGTCCTCAAGTACCTCCCTCCCTCTGTGTGTGTGTGTGTGTGTGTGTGTATAAGTGTGCATGTTAGTTCCAAGAATCTCTACTTTATTTCTCACTTCAGTGATTTTTCCAGAGTTTATTTTGGGAGATGTAGCTGGCATCCCAAAGTAGTTTGCAATCTTGATAAAACAGAAAGTTGCTTACTTTAGTAGTCTTAGTAAGAATATGATTTAGTCCCTACAACTTAAGTTTCATGTTAGTGCCCCCAAATCCTAAATTGATACTCTACTGAACTTTTTTTATTGAGAAATAATTTACATGGAATATATTGCATACATTTAAAATGTAGTTTTTGCCGGGCGCGGTGGCTCAAGCCTGTAATCCCAGCACTTTGGGAGGCCGAGACGGGCGGATCACAAGGTCAGGAGATCGAGACCATCCTGGCTAACATGGTGAAACCCCGTCTCTACTAAAAAATACAACAAACTAGCTGGGCGAGGTGGTGGGCGCCTGTAGTCCCAGCTACCGGGAAGGCTGAGGCAGGAGAATGGTGTAAACCCGGGAGGCGAAGCTTGCAGTGAGCTGAGATCCGGCCACTGCACTCCAGCCTGGGCGACAGAGCCAGACTCTGTCTCAAAAAAAAAAATAAATAAATAAAATAAAGTAAAATGTAGTTTTTATTTTGACATTGGTATCCTTGTTTTGAAGTTTATCTTATCTTCTTTTAATTTAGCCACTCCAGCCTTCTTATGCTTATTGTGTCTGCATGATTATTTTTTTCTTCCAACTATTTTCAGTCTTTCTGTGTTCCTATATAAGGAGACTTCAAAAAGTTCATGGACAAATTTTTTCTTATACTGAATAAAAATTTAAAATGTGGAAGCTGGGGTACAGTGGCTAACATCTATAATCGCAGCTACTCAGGAGGCTGAGGCAGGAAGATCGATTGAGGCCAGGAGTTTAAGATCAGTATAAGCAACATAATGAGACCTGGTCTCTAAAAATTTAAAAAAAAAAAAGTTAGCCAGGCATGGTGGCACTGTCCTGTAGTCCCAAGTACTTGGGAGGCTAAGGTGGGAGGATTGCTTGCGCCCAGGACTTTGAGGCAGCAATGAGCTACAATTGTGCCAGTGTACCCCAGTCTGGATAACAGAGCAAGATCTTGTCTCAAAAATAAAACAAAAATATAAACTTTACTTCTCAAAATAAGCTCCATCAAGTTTAGACTCTTCTATATCAACTATTTAGTTCATCTTGAGAACTGAGGGTCTTGGAAATTTAACTATGTCAATGTAGTCCTATTATTAACTGAAGAAAAGTGGGTACTGTTTAAAGATTTTTTAAGATTAGGAAAGAAGTCAGAAGGAGCCAAATCAGGACTATGTAAGGTGATGCTTGATTTCCCATTAAAACTTTAACAGAATTGCCCTTATTTGATGAGACGAATGAGCAAGAGCATTGTTGTAGTGGAGGACTCTCTGGTGAAACTTTCCCAGGCATTTTTCTGCTAAAGCTTTGGCTGACTTTCTCAAAACAATCTCATAATAAGCAGATGTTACTTCTTCCATCCTTCAGAAAGTAAACAAACAAAATGCCTTGAGCCTTCCTTAAAACTGTTTCTATGACCTTCAGTCTTACTTGGTCCACTTTTGCTTTGACTGGCCCACTTCCACCTCTTGGTAGCCATTGCTTTGATTGTGCTTTGTCTTCAGGATCATATTGATAAAGCCATGTTTCATCTCCTGTTAACAATTATTTGAAGCAGTGCTTCAGGATATTGATCACACTTGTCTAAACTTTCTGTTGAAAGCTCTGCTGTTGTCTGTAGCTTTCTGGATGCAATTTAACAGTTTGGGCAGACATTGAGTGGAACATTTGCTGAACTTTAATTTTTCAGTTATAATTGTGTAAGTTGAACCAATTGAGATATCTATGGTGTTGGCTGTTGTTTGTGCTGTTAATCATTGGTCCTTTTCAATTCGAGCATGAACAAGATTAATTTTTGCCTCACAAATTGACATGGTGGGTGGTCTGCGGCTATAGGCTTCATCTTCAACATTGCCTCTTCCCTTCTCAAAACAAGTTATCTATTTGTAAACTGCTTATTTCTTTGGGGCCCAAAGAAATAAACTTAAACTTTAATAAACTTAAACTTTTGGGGCCCAGAAGTTTATAGGTAAGAATCTCTATAAACTTTTTGTAAAGCATCAATGATTTCACCATTCTTCCACTTAAGCCTCACAGTAAGTTTGTTTATAATATAGTTTTTACTCTATATTATAAAGATTTAATGCAATCATTGATATTCTTTGTATGCCTACCATTTCATTAGCTTGTTCCATGTATTTTTTCCCTTTTGCATCTTCTTTTGGATTATTTGAATAATTTTAAGAATTCTATTATAATTTATGTATCAGCTTTTAAAATATACTTCTTTGCATTATTTTTTGGTTATTACGGTAGGAATTATACAGTCATAGCTTTTTATAGTCTACTTGGTGTTAGTATTGTTCCACTTCACATGAAATGTAGGTACTTTACAACTGTATGATGAGTGTATTTATAAACATACATCCTACTCTATTCTTTGTTACATTTATCATTTCTATTATATCTTTATATATTATGATTCCTTAAGACAGTGTTATGGTTTTTTCTTTAATCAATTATATTTTAAAGAAATCAGTAGCAAAAATAGTCCTCAATATTTATCTATACATTTACTGGTTTCAGTGTTACTCATTTCTATAGATTTAGGAGTTTCCCCTTGGGAAAGTTCAGTATGAAAACTTTAGCATTTCTTTTAGTGTGAGTTTGGTGATGTCTCTCAGTTTTCTTTTTCTGCAAATGCCCTATTTCACCTTCATTTTTTTTAACGGTCTTTTTTTCTAGATATAGAATTCTGGGATGATTTCTTTCCTAATACATCAAATATGTTATTCCATTGTCATCTGGCCTCAGTTTCTGATGATTGTGTGATATCAGTGATCATGTTCTGGTCTATGTGATCTGTTGTTTTCCTTTGATTTTTTAAGGTCTTTATTTTTTTTATATTTAGTAGTTTGACTATGGTGTACATATGCATTAATTCCTTTAGTCTGTTTGCGATTCATTGAGCTTATTACTGAATATATATTATACATTTTTTGTAGTTTAAAATTTCTAAATTTACATGCTTCACCAATATTGGGAAATTGTCATTATTTCTACAAATATTTTTCTGCCTCATTCTCTTTTTGTCTTTTTCTCTCCTCTTCCAACCCTTAGATTCTAATTATGTTAGATATTTTAAATTTTTTCCACAAGTCTCTGAGATTTCTTTTTGTTCTTTGTCTTTTCAGATGAAATTAATTCTGTTGATCTTTCAAGTTCACCAACTGTTTTGTCATTTTTGTTCTGCCATTAAGCTCATGCAGTGATCTTTAAATTTCTCATATTGTGTTTCTGTTCTAAAATTAAATCCAAATAGTTCTTTTTATAATTCAGTTTTTCTTTTGAGATTTCTTACTTTGTCATTTACTAAGGGCATATCATTCTCTACCTCACTGAGTGTAGTTTTAGTAACTCTTTTAAAGTATTGCCTGATAATTCCAACATCTTATCATCTCAGGGTTGACATCTGTTGACTGTTTTTTCCCCTGAGACTGGGTAAGCTTTTCTTGGCTTATCAGATGTTGGTTAATTTTTTATTGTATCCTAAACATTGTAAATGTTATCGATAATCTAGATTCTTTTTTGTTGAGCCTGAGAATACCGGTGTTTTGGTTGTACAGTTGGTTAATTTGGCTAGACTGAAACTATACACTGTCATGCCTATGGCAGGCAGTGGCTTAGATCTCAGTTCAGTTCTCTAAACCCCAGGTACAAACTGCTTTCAGTTTGCTCTGTGCATGCATGACTCAGAAATCAGCCAAAGACTTGGTCTGCATTTAAACACAGAAGTCAGGGTCACCCTTAACAGGCTTTCTCCTTTTTAGTATTTTTTCTCCCTCACTAGTGCCCTGGTTGCCTATAATCTTCTCCTGATTCCTTTGGCCAGAAAGGTGACTGGCTTTTTATCAGAGTTTTAGCAGATATGAAGACGGTAGATGTCCTTAGGGCAAAATCTCTAAAAAAAAATTTTAAAGGTCACTGGGGATGTGGTGGTATTTCATGGTAGTCACTTGCTCCATACTCCCTTCCAAAATCTGCCTGCCTTCATTCAGTCTTCAGAACTCTCATATGATTGGTGTTTTGTGTTTTGCCCAGAGTTTATAGCTGTCATTTATAAGAAGATCAATTTGCTAGACACTTACTCCTCCCTCTGGGGAGTGGAACTCCAACACTATGTTCCTTCTTGAGGGAATGGAATGAAGTACAGTTGTGATCTGCAGAACCCGGATACCTGGTACCCTATGGCTATAATACAGTCAATCTTTCATAAAATTTATCTTTCCTGTTAATTTCTGATTGTAGAGATCAAAATATTCATTGCCTGACAGTCTGAGCAATGATTAATTTAAATGGGTGAACATTCTACCTTTCGGTAGTTTCTCTTATGCTGTAAGTCTTATACCTGTTACTCTCTCATAGTCATATATCTAAAATACTACCTTAAAGGTTTAAAGGACAGAATGCTGAACTTCATACTATACCTTACTCTGATACCCTTAGCGCTCTTTGCAGCCAAAGCTCCATTTTTCTTTACTTTAGATGTATTTGGAGTCACAACTAGGTTAATTAAAAAAAACATATTGATGTGGTTTGGCTGTGTTCCCACCCAAATCTCATCTTGAATTGTAACTCCCACAGTTGCCACGTGTCATGGGAGGAACCAGTGGGAGGTAACTGAATCATGGGGTGGGTCTTTCCCATGCTGTTCACCTGATAGTGATTAAGTCTGGAGATCTGCTGGTTTTAAAAATGGGAGTTTCCCTGCACAAGCTCTCTCTTTTTGCCTGCTGCTATTCATGTAAGATGTGACTTGCTCCATCTTGCCTTCCACCATGATTGTGAGACTTCCCCAGCCATGTGGAACTGTAAATCCATTAAACCTCTTTTGCTTCCCAGTCTCAGGTATGTCTTTATCAGCACCTTGAAAACAGACTAATACACATCTATTTATATGTTTTTATTTTTGATGACCTTTAAGACTTGGGGATTTTTTTTTTCCTTTTAAATGACAAAATATGCATAGAGCAGAGTATGTAAATAATATAGGTACAGTTTTAAAAAATGTAATGCAAACAGCTGTGTAACAACCACCCGTATTAAGAAATAAAACATTACCAGTACTTTAGAAGTCCCTTGTGTTTCCCTTCCTACTGAAATGACCATTATCTTTATTTAAAATTAAAAAAAAAAAAATTTCCATAGGCTGTTGGGGAACAGGTGGTATTTGGTTACATGAGTTAGTTCTTTATTGGTGATTTGTGAGATTTTGGTTTTGGTGATAATCATTTCCTTGTTCTTTTTCTTTATAGTTTTCTTCCTATGTGAATACTTTATGAGGTTTTTATTCATTCCTTTCCAGAAATATTAGTTTTTTATTACATGCCCCACATTGTTATAGGTTCTAGAGTTGCAACTGTTAATGAATATACACTATCTTCACTATCTTTGCTTCCATGGACTTTACAGTTTAGTGATAGAACTTTTGTAGTTAATTTCATTAAATTACCTCTCAGAGAACCTATAAGAAGATTTATTGAGTAGGGTCATATCTATGGAGCATAATCAAGTGTTTTTTCTTTGTCTCATTGTTTTATTCATTAATCAAATAGTTCTTGAGTACTTAAAGGAATTGTGTTATGCCTTAGAACACAGTCCTTAGAACTATCAGAAATAGATTTCTGTTGTTGAAGCTACCAATTTATGGTATTTCGTTACAGTAAATGCAACTGACTAAGACACCTTAGAAAGAGAATGCAGCCTACCAGACTGTTTAGGAACCAGTGTGAATTCATCTAAAGAAAAATGTGTCAGCCAGAAGAGTAATTTTTAAACAATTGAAACAGAAGAAAGAAGGGAGAATCCTCTGGGATATTACTGGGAGTTGGAACTGCTGGACTGTAGGGTACATGCCTATTTAATTTTTTCAAATCACTCTCCCAAATTGCGGGCTAAGCTGTACTTTTACCATGATTTTTGCAATTCTGGTGGATAGAATCACAGAGTCAAGTGCTCGTATTGCCTATCCAGATACTTTCTACTAAAAGGGAGCCCTATTAATCTGGCCAACTACTACTTCCATTTTTAGGGTATACCTTTACTGGTAAGTTAGGGTCTGTATAGAGTATATGAGGTGGGTGGGCAGGGTTTTAGGATCTAGGCAAGAGAGAACTGATTTCAGGAGTCAGCTATGAAATGAAATGGAATTTGAGATTGGGTGAGAAAAAGGTAAAAGCCAGGTACTGTAGTAGAAACCAGCCGTTCATAATAATCATATCCAGTGGAGATTCCATGAGCCCTAGTTCATAGAAGAGAGGCATTTGTATAGCAGAGAGAGATCTGGTTTCAATACACTGTGGACGTGAATACATCAGACCATCACACTGTGACTTCTTTAAACATTTAAATGATACTAGATTCTTCTTGTTAAAGTTTATTCCAAATGAGTAAGATTTTGATGTTTTAACTCTCTATGTACAGTGTTGGTAAGGCCAGTGCTAACATCCAGCTCTATTACTGTTTCTCACCATATAGTGATAACTTGGCGTATTGTTTTGCTTTTGTTCATTACAGTTTCTTTTGGACCCCAAGTAAGGGTTGAAGTAATCATATTTCCTGGTTCATGGCACGTTATTGTCATCAGTCAATATCCTCAATATTGTCATCAGTCAGTTTAATGATCCTCTCTAATCTTATTTATATATGGCTCTTTTTCCCCTTTATTCCATATCCCATCTCCTGTTCTTCCACACATATATCAAGTATGGGCTCGTATTCTAATATATTTTTTGGATATGCAGTTATTTCCGAAATGTTTTATAAATGTGTTTTAATTTATATAAATTATCGAAACATATATTTCTTTACACAGAATAATGTTGTATACATATTATTTAATATTATTATTATTATTATCTTTGAGATGGAGTCTCGATCTCGGCTCACTGCAGCCTCTGTCTCCCGGGTTCAAGGGATTATCCTGCCTCAGCCTCCTGAGTATGTGGGACTACAGGTGTCTGCCACCACACCTGGCTAATTTTTGTATTTTAAGTAGAAATGAAGTTTCACCATGTTGGCCAGGCTGGTCTCAAACTCCTCACCTCAGGTTATCCGTCCGGCGCGGCCTCCCAAAGTGCTGGGATTACAAGGGTGAGCCACTGCACTCGGTGTATTTTTTATTTTTTCTTCTAGTTTGCTTCCAGTTTTCTGCCAGGGTAAAAAGTTCTGAGATAAACATCCTTATAAATGTTTCCTCAAGGACCAGTGTGAGAGTTCCTCTGGGATATTACTGGGAGTGGAATTGCTGGATTGTAGGGTACATGCCTATTTAATTTTACCAGATCACTCCCCAAATTGCTAGCTAAGCTGTACTTTTACTATGATTTTTGCAATTCTGGGGGCTATAAAGTAGCATCTTACTTTTTCCTTTGCATTTTTCTGATTAGTGGTATTGTTCACAGTTGCTTTATTTGTTATTCAAATTTCTTTTTCTCTGAATTATTCTTTGTTATCTTTTGTCTATTTTCCTTTTGGGTTTGTTTTTTCTTGATTTGTAGAAATTCCTTATAATTTTTTAGATCTCTCATGGTCAGTTTTGGCTGTTATATATATCTACCCCCATCTATCATGTCTACTCTCTACCCACAGTCTATCATCTGTCTGTTACATTTGCGATTCTTTCATGCTGCAGAAATTCTAAATAGTAATGTAATCACCCTCAGGTTTCTGCATTATAGCTTGTGCTTTGAGGTCTTTTTTTTTTTTTGAGACGGAGTCTCGCTCTGTCTCCTGGGCTGGAGTGCAGTGGCCGGATCTCAGCTCACTGCAAGCTCCGTCTCCCGGGTTTACGCCATTCTCCTGCCTCAGCCTCCCAAGTAGCTGGGACTACAGGGGCCTGCCACCTCGCCCGGCTATTTTTTTTGTGTTTTTTAGTAGAGACGGGGTTTCACCATGTTAGCCAGGATGGTCTCGATCTCCTGACCTCGTGATCCGCCTGTCTCGGCCTCCCAAAGTGCTGGGATTACAGGCTTGAGCCACCGCGCCCGGCCCTTTTTTTTTTTTTTTTAAACATATAAGACTTCATTTTATTTGTTTTCTCATTTCAGAGTCACAAAGATATTTCTACTACTTTTTATATTATTAGCTCCAAAATTTTACTTTTCACATTCATGTCTTTAAACCATCTGGGACTCACTGTCCAGATGGAAATTTGTAATCTCTACTTTTCTCAATATGATAAGCCAGTTTTCTCTATACCACCTACTAATCAATCTGTTTGTACTTCATTGACTTCTAATGCTGTCTCTACCAAATACCAGATTCACAGGTATACTTCAGTTTATTTCTAGACTCTTCTTTTATTGTCTGAAATGTGCCAGTTTTTTGTCAGAATGGCTTTGTGATCTGTCTTAATACATGACAAGGCATGTCTTACTACCGGCATACCTCAGAGGTACTGTAAATGTGGTTCCAGATTACTGCAACAAAGTGAATATTGCACTAAAGCAAGTCACACGAATGCTTTGATTTCCTAGTGAATATAAAAATTATGCTGACACTATACGTACCTTCATTTTAAAAATACTTTATTGTTTAAAAAAATGCTAATGATCATCTGAGCCTTCAGCCAGTCATGATCTTTTCTCTGGTGGAGGGTCTTGTC
This sequence comes from Piliocolobus tephrosceles, assembly GCF_002776525.5. Lineage (NCBI taxonomy): Eukaryota > Metazoa > Chordata > Mammalia > Primates > Cercopithecidae > Piliocolobus > Piliocolobus tephrosceles. Next base: position 85,607,348 of record NC_045435.1, on the reverse strand, counting down.
TACGTATTGATGGCTGCTGACTGATCAGCATGATGATTACTGAAGGTTGGTCTGGCTGTGGAGATTTCTTAAGGCAACAGTGAAATTTGTTGCATCAACTGACTGTTCCTTTCATGAAAGATTTCTCTGTAGCTTGCAATGCTGTTTGATAGTATTTTACCCATTAACTTCTTTCTGAATTGGAGTCAGGCTTCTCCAACCATTCCACTGCTTTATCAATAAAGTTTATATAATATTCTAAATCTTTTGTTGTCATTTCAATAATGTTCACAGTATCTTCACCAGGAGTAGATTCCATCTCAGGAAACCACTTCCTTTGCTCATCCATAAAATACAACTCCTCATTTGTTCAGATTTTATCATGTGATTGTAGCAGTTCTGTCTTCAGGGTCCACTTCTAATTATAGTTATCTTGCTAATTCGACCACATCTGTGATTACTTTCACCATGGAAGTCTTGAACCCCTTGAAGTCATTCATGAGGGTTGGAATGAACATCTAAATTTCTGTTACTGCTGATATTCTGACTTCCTCCTATGAATCAGAAATGCTCTTATTGGCATCTACAATAGTGAATCCTTTCTAGAAGATTTTCAATTTACTTTGCCCAGATCCATCAGAAGAATCACTATCTATGGCACCTACAGCCTTACAAAATGTATTTCTTAAGTAATAAGACTTGAAAGTGGGAATTACTCCCTGATCTATGGCCTGCAGAATAGATCTTGTGTTAACACGCATGAAAACATGAATCTCCTTGTGCATCTCCATCAGAGATCTTAGGTAACTAGGTGTACTTTCAAAGAGCAGTAATATTTTGAAAGGAATCTTTTTTTCCTGAGCAATAGGTCTCAGCAGGGGGCATGAAATACTCTAGTAAACTAGCTGTAAACAGATAGGCTGTCATCTGGCCTTTATTGTTCCACTCAGCACAAGAAGAGTAGAATTAGCATAATTCTTAAGAGCCCCAGAGTATTTGGAAGGGTAAATGAACATT
>NC_045435.1:85586760-85601352 GCF_002776525.5 Piliocolobus tephrosceles | reverse complement strand
CTGCTCTCTTCAAAGCTGTCAGACAGAGTCGTTCGCGTTTCACAGGCTTCTACTCCTTTAGCTGAGCCCTGTCCCCAGAGGCGCAGTCTACAGAGACAGGCAGGTTTCCTTGAGCTGCTGTGAGCTCCACCCAGTTCCAGCTTCCCAGCGGCTTTAGTTACCTACTTAAGCCTCAGCGATGGCGGGCGCCCCTCCCCCAGCCTCGCTGCTGCCTTGCGGTTAGATTGCCGCAGACTGCTGTGTTAGCAAGGAGAGAGGCTCCGTGGGCGTGGGACCCTCCCAGCCAGGTGTGGGATACAATCTCCGGTGTGCCGGTGTTACAGCGCAGTATTGGGGTGGGAGTTACCCGATTTTCCAGGTGTTGTGTGTCTCAGTTCCCCTGGCTAGGAAAAGGGACTCCCTTCCCCCTCGCGCTTCCCAGGTGAGGCGATGCCTCGCCCTGCTTCAGCTCTCGCTGGTCGGGCTGCAGCAGCTGACCCGCACCGATTGTCCGGCACTCCCGAGTGAGATGACCCCAGTACCTCAGTTGAAAATGCAGAAATCGCCGGTCTTCTGTGTCGCTCGCGCTGGGAGTTGGAGACTGAAGCTGCTCCTATTCGGCCATCTTGCTCCGCCCCCCCATAATTCTTAAGAGCCCCAGAGTATTTGGAAGGGTAAATGAACATTGTCTTCAACTTAAAGCCACTGGCTGCATTAACCTCTAACAAGAGAGCCAGCTCGTCCTTTGATGCTTTGAAACCAGACACTGACTTCTCCCTAGCCATGAAAGCCCTAACTTACTCACAGCTGAATTCTACCATATGTACAAAGAAGAGCTGGTATTATTTCTACTGAAAACTATTCCAAAAAATTGAAAAGGAGGGACTCCTCCCTAACTCATTCTGTGAGGCCAGCATCATCCTGATACCAAAACCTGGTAGAGATACAACAAAGAAAAGAAAACTTTAGGCCAATATCCTTAATGAACATTGATGCCAAAATCCTCAACAAAATACTGGCAAACTGAATCCAGCAGCACATCAAAAAGTGAATCTACCACAATCAAGTAAGCTTCATCCCTGGGATACAAGGTTGGTTCAACACAAGCAAATCAATAAATGTGATTCATGACATAAACAGAACTAAAGACAAAGACTACATAATTATCTCAATAGATGCAGAAAGGGCTTTTGATAATATTCAGTATCCCTTCATGTTAAAAACTGTCAATAAACTAGGTATTAAAAGAACATACCTCAAAATAATAAGAGCTACATATGACAAACCCACGGACTGAATGAGCAACATGATACTGAATGGGCAAAACTGGAAGCATTCCTCTTGAAAATGGGCACGAGACAAGGATGCCGTCTCTCACCACTCCTATTCGACATAGTATTGGAAGTTCTGGCCAGGGCAGTCAGGCAGGAGCAAAAAATGAAGGCCATTCAGATAGGGAGAAAGGAAGTCAAACTATCCCTGTTTGCAGATGACATGATTCTATATCTAGAAAATCTCATCATCTCAGCCCAAAAGCTTCTTAAGCAGATAAACAACATCAGCAAAGTCCCAGGATACACTATCAATGTGCAATAACTTTTAGCGTTCCTATAGATCAACAGCAGTAGAGCCAAGAGCCAAATCACAAACTCTCATTCACAATTGCCATAAAAAGAATAAAACACCTAGGAGTACAGCTGATCAGGGAGGTTGAAAGATCTCTACAAGGATAACTACAAACCACTGCTCAAAGATATCAGAGATGACACCAACAAATTAAAAAAAAATTCCGGACTCATGGATAGGAAGAACTAATATAATTAAAATGGCCATACTGCCCAAAGCAACTATAGATTCAATGCTAGTCCATTAAACTACCACTGACATTCTTCACAGGACTAGAAAAAACTATTTTAAAATTCACATGGAACCAAAAAAGAGCCGGAATAACCAAGACAATCCTAAGCAAAAAGAGCTGGAAGCATCACACTACCGGATTTCAAACTGCTGCAGGGCTACAATAACCAAAGCAGCATGGTACTGGTACAAGAACAGACACACAGACCAATGGAACAGAACAGAGAACATAGAAATAAGACCACACACTTACAACTATATGATCTTCAACAAAACAGACAAAAGGAATGGGGAAAGGATTCCCTATTCAATAAATGGTGCTGTGATAACTGTCTAGCCATAGGCAGAAGATTAAAGCTGCACCCCTTCCTTACACCATATTCAAAAATTAACTCAAGATGGATAAAAGACTTAAATGTAAGATCCCAAACTACAAAAACCCTAGAAGACAAACCTAGGCAATACCATTGAGAACGTAGGCACAGGCAAAGATTTCATGACAAAGACACCAAAAGCAATTGCAACAAAAGCAAAAATTGACAAATGGGATGTAATTAAACTAAAGAGCTGCACAGCAAAAGGAACTATCAACGGGGTAAACAGACACTCTACAGAATGGGAGAAAATTTTTGCATTCTATGCATTCAGCAAATGTCTGATATCTAGTATCTATAAGGAACTTAAACAAATTTACAAGAAAAAACAATTAAAAAGTGGGCAAAGGATATGAACAGATACTTTTCAAAAGAAGACATACATGCGGCCAACAATCATGTAAAAAAACCTGAACATCACTGATGATTAGAGAAATGCAAATCAAAACCACAATGAGATACCATCTAATACCAGTCAAAATGGCTAATATTAAAAAGTCAAAAAATAATAGATGCTGGCAAGGTTGTGGAGAAAAAGGAATGTTTATACACTGTTGTTGGGAGTGTAAGTTAATTCAGCTACTATGGAAGACAGTGTGGCAATTCCTAAAAGACCTAAAAACAGAAATACCATTTGATCCAGTAATCCCAATATTGTGTATATACCCAAAGGAATATAAATCATTTGATGATAAAGACACATGCACGTGTCTGTTCATTGTAGCATTATTCACAATAGCAAAGACATGGGATCAACCTAAATGTCCATCAATAATATAGACTGGATAAAGAAAATGTGATACATATATACCATGGAATACTATACAGCCACGCAAAAGAATGAGATCATGTCCTTTGTAGGGACATGGATGGAGCTGGAGGCCATTATCCTTAGCAAACTAACACAGAAAACAGAAAACCAGATACCACATATTCTCACTTACAAGTAGAAGCTAAATGATGATAGCACATGGACACACAGAGGGAAACCACACACACTGTGACCTTTCAGAGGGTGGAGGGTAAGAGGAGGGAGAGGATCAGGAAGAACGACTAATGGGTACTAGGCTTAATACCTGGGTGATGAAATAATCTGTACGACAAACCTCCATGACACAAGTTTACCTATGTATCAAGCCTGCACCTGTATCCCTGAACTTAAAAAAAAAAAAAAAGCCCTAAATGGCATCTTCTTGTCTTCTTTTAATAGAAGACTGCTTTGTTTTTTTTCCAATAGAAGGCTGTTTTGAAAATCTGTTGTTTACTGTACCCACTTTCATCAGTGATCTTAGCTAGATCTTCTGAGTAACTTGCTACAGCTTCTCCATCAGCACTTGCTGTTTCACCTTGCCTTTTTGTGTTGTGGAGATAGCATCTTTCTTTAAACCTCATGAACCAACCTCTTTAGCTTCAGACTTTCTTTCAGCAGCTTCCTCACCTTAGCCTTCATAGAATTAAGGAGAATTAGTGCCTTGTGCTAGATTTGGGTTTGGCATAAGGGAGTATTGTAGTCATTTTGATCTACTACCCAGACCACTCAAATTTTTGTGTATGTTAGTAATGAGGCTGTTTTGCTGTCTTACCATTTTTGTGTTCACTGGAGTAGCACTTTTAATTTCACCCAACAAACTTTTCCTTTGCATTTACGGCTTGGTTGTTTGGTGCAAGGCAAAAGCCTTGCTTTTGGGCTGTCTCAGCTTTCAACATGTCTTTGCCACTAAGCTTAATCGTTTCTAGCTTTTGATTTAAAGTGACAGATGCATGACTCTTTCTTTCCCCTTTAACACTTAGAGGCCATTGTAGAGTTATTACTAGGCCTAATTTTAATATTATTTTGTCTCAGAGAATAGGGTGGCCTGAGGAGAGGGAAAAACATAGGGGAATGCCTGATTGGTGGAGCAGTGACAACACAGACATTTACGATTAATTTCTCCATCTTACATTAGTGTGGTTTATGATGCCCCAGAACAATTACAGTAGTAACATCAAAGATCACTGATCATACACAGTTCACCATAACATATATATTAATAATGAAAACATTTGAAATATTGCAAGAATTACCAAAATTCCAGAAACACAAAGTGAGTACATACTCTTGGAACAATGGAGCTGATGGACTCACTTGACCCAGTTTTGCAATTTGTAAAAACTGTAATATCTGTGAAGCTCAATAAAGTGAAATGCAATAAAATGAGGTATGCCTGTATTTAGTAGGGCAGGTCTATTTTTATTTTTCATCTTTTTCAAAGTTGTTGTAGCTATTCATGGTCTTAATTCATATGATACCATACTTTGGTTTATAGAATTTCTTTATTAAAAAAGCTCCTGGAATTTATAATGGAATAGCATTGAAATTAGGGATTAATTTGGAGATATTTGATTTATTTAAAATATTAAGTTGTTCTTGCTATGAGCATCTTATTTTTTTGTCTTACATGTTTTGAGTTGTACTTTTTATTTTGAGATAATTATAGATTTCCAAGCTGTTTAAGAAGCAATACAGATGGGTAGCAGCTCTCCTGCTTGTGGACCCTGACAGCAGGCCTGCAGCACTGTAGTTTTAGTATGCAGTTGGACGTAACATTGTTATCAGCTTAAAATAGACTGTTACAAGAAGTTTTACAAAAGCCTAATGGTAACCACAAAGAAAAAAACATGTTGTAGATTTTTAAAAGATATAGAAAAAAGAATGAAATTATATCACTACAAAAAAAGTCATTAAATCACAAAGGAAGAGAGGAAGAGGGGAACAACATAAATACAAAACAGAGAAAGTGGTTAACAAACTGTTAATAGTAAGTCCTTAACTGCCAAGGATTATTTTAAATGTAAATACATTAAACTCATTAAGCAAAATATGTAGAGTGACTGAATGGATTTTAAAAACAAGATCTAATTATATGTTGTTTGTAAGAGATTCACTTTAGCTTTAGGAGACACATAAGCTAAAAGTGAAGGGATGGAAAAAATATTCCATAAAAATGGTAATGAAGAGAACAAAGGTAGCTATATGTGTACCAGACAAAATAGATATTAAGGCAAAAACTGTTGTGAGAGACAGAGAAGGTTTTTGTATAATGATAGAATCAATTTAACAGGAAGATAGAACAATTATAAATATATATGCACCCATCATGACACCTAAATATATAAAGCAAACATTGGCATATCTGAAGGGAGAAATAGCAATACAGTAATAGGAGACTTCAGTACCCCACTTTCAATAATGGATAGATCAGACAGAAAATCAATGAGACAGCAGCCCTGAACAGCACTATAGACCAAATGACTCAATAGATACATACAGAGCATGTCACCCAATAGCAAGAGAATCAGTCGTTTTCCAAGTTCATTCTCCAGCATAGATCATGTGCTAGATCACAAAATAAGTCTTAACATACTTGTTTGAAATCATTTTAAATATATTTTCTAATAATAGTGGAATGAAAATAAAAGTTTACAAATACATGGAAATTAACACTCTTGAATAATTATTAGGTCAAAGAGAAAATTAAAAGGGAAATTAGAAAGTATCTCAAGGCAAATGAAAATGAAAACAAAGCATACCAAAATGTTTAGAATGCAGGAGAATCAGTACAAAGAGATAAATTTATAGTGATAAATATCTACACTTTAAAAAGATCTTGAATAAACAGTCCAGCTTTATGCCTCAATAAACTAGAAAAAGAAGAACTAAGCCTAAAGTTAGCAGAAGGAAGGAAATAAGAATTACAGCAGAGATAGAGAATGGAAAACAATAGAAAAAAATCAAAAAGACGATTTTTTGAAAAGAAAAATAAAATCAAACTATTAGGTAGACTAAGTAAAAAGAGAGAAGACTCATAAATAAATTCAGAACTGAAAGAGGAGACATTACAGCTGATGCCACAGAGATGATGTAAGGGACTATTATGAATAATTATATGCCAGTAAATTGACAACCTAGAAGAAATGGATAAATTGCTAGAAATATACAACTTCACGAGACTGATCAAGAAGAAAGATAAAGCCAGAACAGACCAATAACAAATAAGGAGATTGAATCAGTAATCAAAAATCTCCCAACAGAGGAAATCCCAGGACCAGATGGCTTAACAGCTGAATTATACCAGGCATTTAGAGAATTAATCCAATCCTTGTTAACGCTTACAAAAAACAGAAGGAGGAGCACTTCCAACTCATTTTATGAGGCCAGCATCACCATGATACCAAAGCAAGACAAAGACGCTAAAAGAAAAAATAACTTCAGGCCTCTATTCCTAAGAACATAGATGCAAAAACCCTCAAAAAAGTATTCAGAAACTGAATTCAGCAGCACACCAAAAGGATCATACATCAAACCAAGTAATCCTGGGATGCAAATATGGCTCAACATATACAAATTAATTGATGCAATATACCACAATGGCAGAATTAAGGATAAAAATCATATGATCATCTCAGTAGATGGGAGGAAAGCATTTGACAAAATCCAGCATCATTTCATGATAAAAAAAAAAAACTTTCAACAAATTAAATATACAATGAATGTACTTCAGCATAATACAGGCTACATGTATGACAGCCTCACAGCTTATATCATACTAAGTGGTGAAAAGCTGATAGTTTTCTTCTAAGATCAGGAATAAGATAAGGATGCCTACTCTTGCCACTATTCAGCATAGTACAGGTTGAATATCCCTTATCTGAAATGCTTGAGACTATGAGTGTTTTGGAATTTTTTGGTCTTTGGAATATTTGCATATATGTAATGAGGTATCTTGGAGATGGGACCCCAAGAAATTTTAGAATTTCTAAACATGAAATTCATTGATGTTTAATATACACTTTATACACATAGCCTGAAGGTAACTTTGTACAATATTTTAAATAATTTCATGCAGGAAACGAAATTTGTTTACGTCAAACCTTCATAAAGCAAAGGTGCCATTATCTCAGCCATCCATATGGGTAGTCTGGATTGTTTGGCATCATCATCATTCCTGACTGAATTTACATGCTAGCAATAAGCAATTATTTTCTTAAACTTACACATAAGTACTTAACAGTAAAAACTATGACACGCCATTAATACAGTGGAAAATAATGTGTTCAGGGTAACTGAGCAGCACAGCAGAATCACCAGAATACCTGTATCAGCTTTTAAACAACAGCAACAACAAACAGTGGCAGGCTTTCAGTCTCTACTTACAATACTGTGTTTTGATTAAAAGGTTACTGTAGACTAGGCGCCGTGGCTCACGCCTGTGATCCCAGCACTTTGGGAGGCCAGGCAGGCAGATTCCTTGAGCTCAGGAGGTTGAGACCAGCCTGGGCAACATGGCAAGACCTTGTCTTTACAAAAAATTCAAAAATTAGCCAGGCGTGGTGATGCATGCCTGTAGTCCCAGCTCCTCAGAAGGTTGAGGCGGGAGGATCACTTGAGCCAGGGAGGTGGTGATTGCAGTGGACTGAGATTGTACCACTGCACTCCAGCCTGGGTGAAAGAGTGAGACCCTGTCTCGGAAAGAAAGAAATAAAGAAAAGGAAGATTACTGTACACTGTATTTTAATTGTTTTGGTGAGAAGAAATACCAGAAGCAGTTGAGGGACCTGGAAGTTGGTCCTGTAGGGATGAGGAGGCATTATGCTGGTTCCTTTTTTAAATGGCTAGCTAACTTTATAGGTCAGTTTTCTTTTGGGGACACTAAATAAACTGTTCGGTACCAGTGTTTTGCCTGTGACCCATCATGTGGGGTTAGGTGTGGAATTCTTCATTTGTAATGTCATATTGGTGCTCAAAATTTTAGAATTTTGGAGCATTTTGGATTTTTGGATTAGGGATGTTCAACCTATACTGAAAGTCCTAGCCAGAACAAATAGACAAGAAAAAGAATAAATAAACACATTCTGTAAAGTTGCAGGATAGAAAATCAACACACAATTATCAGCTGCATGTCTGTAATAAAGAACTATTTGAAATTAAGAAAATCCCATTTATAATAGCATCAAAAAGAATAAAATATTTAGGAGTGAAATTAACCAAGGAAATTGAAAAATTGAAGATCCCTGCAATAAAAAAAATATACAACTTTGATGACAGAAATTCGAACAAACAAATGGGAAAGATATTTCATGTTCATAGATTGAAAAGAATAAGCTGGGTGTGGTAGCTTATACCTGTAATCCCTGCTACTGAGGAGGCTGAGGTGGGAGGATTGCTTGAGGCCAGGAGTTTGAGACCAGCCTGGGAAACACAGCTAGACCCTGTCTCTACCAAAAACAAAAACTAAATTACCTGGACATTGTTGTGCACACCTGTAGTCCTAGGTACTCGGGAGGCAGAGGTGGGAGGATCACTTGAGCTTAAGAGTTTGGGGCTACAGTGTGCTGTGATTGCACCACTACACTCCAGTCCAGATTAAATAATATTTTTATGCGGCTTAAAACTAATACTCTGTTCAGTAAAATCAGCAGGCCAATTGATACAGGAGATTTATAGAATTATAACACATTAGGGTTCTCCAAAGAAACAGAATCAATAGGATATATATAGATACATACATAAAAGGAGATTTAGTCTAGAAATTGGCCCACACTGTTATAGGGGGCAAGAAGTTCCATGATCTTCTGTCTGCAAGTTGGAAAACCGGGAAGGCTGGTGGTTTAATTCAGTCTGAGTCAGAACCTGAGAAATGAGAGGCAAATGGAGGGCAGGAGAAGATGAATGTCTCAGCTCAAGCAGAGAGTGAATTGACCTTCTTCTGCCTTTTTATTCTTCTCAGGCCTTCAGCATGTTGTATAATACCCATCCATATTAGTTCTTCTTTACTCAGTCTGCTGGTTCAAATGCTGATCTCTTCCAGAGGTACCCAGAAGTAATATTTTACTAGATATTTGTGCATCCCTTAGCCCAGTCAAGTTAACGCATTTACCATCACATATAGCATTATATGAGTGTAGATAACCACATATATTTTAAAGAAAATGACAAGTGAAAATGTTTTAATTCTTATTAAATTTTTGGTTTTACACTTTGTGGTGTAACAGTTTGATGGCAGTTCCTTGGGTTCGGGTGTAGGACTTAGTAATGCTCAATTTATTTGTTTCAGTTTTGAGAAAAAAATTTTAAATAGTTTCTGTCTACCTTATTCAGAGTAACATCTTCTTCAAAAGTAAAGGTTGACTTAGTCAAGAGGGTACAGAATTTCTTCATACAAAGTTTTTAAAAATAGATAAAATGAAACAATTTTTAAAGGGATATATAAGTAGTTAAATTTAAAGAAACAAAAAGATACTAATTAAGAAGATGGTTACCTGTAGGAAGTTGAAAAGGATTATTATTAGAGAGGTGCACGTGAGACTCAACAGCAAAGGCCAGATGTGGTGTCCTGGAAACATAACTAGAAGACTTGTTGATGTTTGGGAGCCAGGCTCAGAGCAGAGTGTCTTTTGGAGGGAAGTCAAGGAATGTGGTAATAGTCACAATCACAGAGCCCTTACTGGGTACTAGGCACAGTTAACCCTTGTAATAATCCTTGGTAGATGACCTTATTCTTTTTTCTTTTTGTAAAGGGATGAGCCAATTGAGGCACACAAGTAGTTAGTAAATTTGCCTAAGGTACTGTAGTTGGCAGAGTTGAGATAGAAAACCAACCATTCTGACTCTAAAGCCAATACCCTTTCCCACTGTATTAGGCCATTCTTGCGTTGCTGTAAAGGAATATCTGAGATTGGGTAATTTATAAAGAAAGAAGTTTAATTGATTCACAGTTCTGCAGGGTGTACGAGCATGGCCTTGTATTTGCTCAGTTTCTGGGGAGGCCTCAAGGAGCTTTTACTCATGTCAGAAGGCAAGATGGGAGCAGACACATCACATGGCAAGAGTGGGAGCAGGGGGGTGGGAGAGGTGCCAAACACTTTTAAACAATCAGATCTCACATGAACTCACTCATCACCAAGGGGATGGGGCTAAGCCATTCATGAGGGCTACACCTCATGATCCAAACACCTGCCACTAGTCCTCACCTCCAATAGTAGGGATTACATCTCAACATGAGATTTGGAGGGGGCATTTGTACTATATCACCTACTATGCTCTGTTATCTTTATATTAAAGAATTATGAAACTCCAGAGGAAGGATGAGTAGTAGGAAGGCAGGAAATGATCTGGATAAATTTCACAGATTTGTTTGAAGTTCTCAGCTTTCTTTTTTCACGAGGTAAGACAGTCATTTAAAAGGACTAGAGTAGGCTGGGTGCAGTGGCTCATGCCTGTAATCCTAGCACTTTAAAAGACCAAGGCAGGTGGATCGCTTGAACCTGGGAGTTCAAGACAAGCCTCGGCAACATGGCAAGACCTTGTTTCTATGAAATACAAAAATGTAGCTGGGCATGGTGTGCCTATAGTCCCAGCTACTCGTGAGGCCAAGGTGGCAGCATCACTGGAGCCTGGGAAGTAAAGACTGCAGTGAGCCGTGATTGTGCCACTGTACTCCAACCTAGGCAACAGAGCAAGACCCTGTCTAAAAAATGAATGAATGAATGGACTAGAGTAAACTAGAGGTAGGAGTTAACGCAACATAATGCCTTTAATAGAGAATTCCTGGATGCCTTTGGAATTTCAGCTCTTTTCGTGTGAAAGGACTGAGCCTGCTGCATCTCTAGAGTTTGCATGCCAGTGTGCACCTTCTGCTTTTTTCCTTTCTTTGCCTTAGCAGGGAGACTCAGATCTTGTAGGGGGTTGGTTGGCAGGGTAGCTACTATCATTTCTGCCTTGTATGTACTGTCAACAATGTGAAAGCTGTGAAGGGACTGATGCTATATGTAATCAAGAGACAGAGCTTTCCCTAGGGCATTCTTTTGCTGTGGAATGTGTGTCATTTCTCATCCACTCTAGGAATGAGATGTATAAATGGTCTAGCTTTTGTGTTGATTCTGAGACAGATCATTGCACTAGTGCAGATTTGGCTGGTTCTATTTATTTAAAGTAATAAATAGCAGTGAGGGCTAAATTGAGACTCTGCTTAACTTTGTGACCCATAGCAACCCAGTTGGGGTGGAGGATGGAGGAGGGCCCTTTATAGTAAGAATTGTTCAGTTTCATCTTTTAAAAAAGTCAAAGATATATGTATATATGGATTTTTAAGTCATATATTACAGACTACTTGGCATTGAACAAATAGCTTTAAATTCCTGGCCCTATCTCTCCCCATTCGTGATTCTCACTCCACATTTTTTAAGCCCTTTTAGCTGTTTCTTCTGGTGTTTTACATTTTTAAATAATGTTATTTTAATGTATATCTTGATTTTTCTATTTAAGTTATAGTTCAGTGATCTCCTTATTATAGAAGATAGGAATTAAGCTCTGAATGCTCTTGTTCCTACATACATACTTTTCCCCTTTCGGTACTTCCAAACTAGTTGTATCACTATTCCCCCGCCACCCCCCACCCCCACCCCGCCCCGGCAGAGTCTCACTCTGTCCCCCAGGCTGGAGTGCAGTGGTCTGCTCACGCTATTCTCCTGCCTCAGCCTCCCGAGTAGCTGGGATTACAGGCACCCGCCACCACTCCCAGCTAATTTTTTGTATATTTACTGGAGATGGGGTTTCACCATGTTAGCCAGGATGGTCTCTATCTCCTGACCTCGTGATCCACCCGCCTCGGCCTCCCGGCCTCCCGAAGTGCTGGGATTACAGGCATGAGCCACCATGCCCGGCTGTATCACCATGTTTTGAACCAGTGTTTAGTTGTTACTATGCCTGTGTAGCCTCTTCACGTATAGTGAATTAAGGTTACATTTCCTTTCTTGTGTAACTTTGTTTTTCTTATAGTTAATAATTGTTTCTCCTTTTTAATTTGCTTTATTTCCTCTGTTTTCTATGTTTCAATCTTGTGGCATAAATGAAAATCTTTGACTAGGTTCAAGAACTTCAGGTATTTTATCAGTTGAATTTTTTTTCTCAATTATATCCTGCATGGACCCTGCCACCCTCTTTGTTACTCTAACCTGAGAATTTTCTTCGCTTCTCTCCTAGGTCCCTTTGTCTCTTAGGTTAAGTCAGTGTTGCTTTAATTCTTGGTTAACTTCCTCATTTGGTGAAGCACTTTCCCCATAGCTTCCTGAAAAAAAAAAAAAAAAAAAAAAAGTGGGAGAATTTTTATTTCTGAGGTTTTACATATTTAAAATGTGTTAGCTTACCCTTACCTTTGATTGATAGTTTGGCTGGATATATACTTCTTTGTTACAAATAAGATGAAGAATTTTAAAAGCATTGGTTCATTATTTTCTAGTTTCCAGTGTTGTTGAGATGTTCCATATCCTGTCCCAATGCCCTTTCTAGTTCCTGATCCTTTTATTGACAAGTTGTTTTTTTATGAAAAATTTAGTATTATCTCTTTGCCCCAGTGTTCTGAAATTTTACAATGATTTGATGTGGTTAGATTTTTTTCATTGGTAATTCTGGCTAATCAGCCAATTCTTTTAGCCTAAAAGCTAATTTCTTTCAATTCTGGGACATTTTATTTGTATTTCGTTTTTTGATACTTCCCTCCTCTTTGTTTTCACAGTCCTCTCTTCCTGGAACCCTTTGATTAGAATTGGACATCTTCAAATGATTCACTAATTTTCTTACATTCTGTCTCCCATTTATCTATTGGATTGCATTACCTTTTCATTCTACTTTCAGGCAGGATTCCTCAATTTTGTGTTTTATTATTTTACTGTTTTTTTAATATTAAATTACAACTACCCTGCTTTTAATTTCCAAAAGCCCTTTTGGGTTTTGGGTGTTAAGCCCCTTTATTATGCCCTATTCTTCTTTGGATGGATGTGCTATAATTTCTATGGTCTTGTAAAATATTATTGTTTCTTTGAAATTTTCTTTTATTCCTGTCATTGTGTCTGTTTCCTCCAATATCTATTTTTCTGATTATTTTGGTCCCTTTCCTTCATGTTGGAAGCCTTCCTTATTGTATGGTGTTCTTTGTCCATTCATATTTAAGAATGAGACATTAAAATGTTGACAGAAAGCTCTGTGAATTGGGCTAGTATTTATCAATTGGTGAACATTACTTTAGAGGGATTAGAATAGGGCTTGGCTTTTCATGGGAAAAGGTAGAGCAGCTGTCAATATTTCTGGATCTTTCCCCCTGGGCTGAGTTTTCCTAAAGAGGAATCTTCTCCATTCTTCTTCATATGGAGGTATCAGCCTGGTTGTTAACATTTGGGGAGCTCGATGTGGAAAGGGCCGTGGGCAGGGGTTGGGGGTAAAGGGGGATAATACTTCTAGGCTTCAGAGGTTTCTGATAATACTTGTAGGTTTCTGATAATAGGTTTACTTCTAGGTTTCTTCAAAGGTTTCTGATAATACTTCAGAGGTTTCTGATAATACTTCTAGGCTTCAGAGGTTTCTGGTACCTCCAGAAGTAAGGTGCTTGCTGTGTCTTACTGATTTCTTCCCTATTTCCCACCCTCCTCACTTGTCTTCCTCCACCCTACTCTGAGGGCATTTTAGTTTTCTGTTCTTTTACAAGTCATCTACTTTCCAGCTTTCACCTTTAATGTTTGGTGGAGTGGGTAGTTGTGCATGGGAAAGATTGAGGCTGGCTTTTTATTCATCTCCCTAAGAAGAGATGCCTATGGACACATTAAGGACTGACTTTAAGTAGAGATTTGATCTGTCCTGTGTAGTAGGAATGACTGTGAGCCTGAGAATGCCTCAGCCGTTTACTGCTCACTGTTAGGTAAGTCTACCTTGTTCAGTATTGTGAATGGATGCCCTTCACTTGGCATCTATCCATCCATGAATGGATGACTTCAGCAACTACAGCCTCCATTTTCATATCTCTAATATTTTTTGTCCCTTTCTACCTTTGTTGTTGTTCCTTTCTTATGAAGATCTGCTCTGTGGAATAGAAAGATTTTTACAAATCTTAGTTCTTCTGCAAATATGTGTGTTGTAAGAGAGAAATAGAGCTATAACGCTGTTTGTTATTTGGAATATCAACTCTATAATGGAGGATGTATTTGGGCTGGGGGTAGAGTGAGGATGACGTCGTGGCCCTTGAGATGTGGAGGAGTTAGATGTGTGTGCCAAGGAAATAGATATTGTATAGGTACTTCCTCAGTGAAGAGAAAAAGAATTTTCATATTGTTTCTTTGCGTTTTCATTTGTTGAAAATATGTGCTTGAAAATCAGTGTGAATTAGTTTTGGTTTAAGTACTGTTTTGTTTCACAAAAATGTCTATGTTTTTTACTCAGTTTCTGACTATGTTGTTCGGCAACCTAAAATGAAAATTTAGATTCCTGGATTTAAAGGTATTTTTAAAAATATTCATTCATTCATTCACCTTCCTTCCTTCCTTCCTTCCTTCCTTCCTTCCTTCCTTCCTTCCT
>NC_045435.1:85560106-85581760 GCF_002776525.5 Piliocolobus tephrosceles | reverse complement strand
AACAACTGATTTTCTATTGTAAAAAATTGTGTAATTGTTTCAATTACCTACATAACAAACCATCCAAAGCTTAGTGGCTTAAAATAACTGTATTTTTCATTCTTTTCTGGATATAGTGAGCTCAGTTGGGCACTTTTCATTTAGGATTTCTCATTCTGTTGCAGTTGAATATTAGTAGGGGCTGTAGTCCTCTGAAGGCTCAGCAGGGCTAGGTATCCAAGACTGCTCACTCACACCATTGAAACTCCTTACTTGTGGCCCCAGCTGCCAAGGACATGCATTCCAAAACACAGGAATCAGAAGCAGCCAGATTAGTTAAAGGCTGAGAACTGGCCTAGCTCACTGCTGCCATGTCTGTTGGTCAGAGCATTCTCAGGGCCTGCCCAGATTCAAAACTGTGGAGAAATAGACTCCATGTCATGCTGGAAGAGTATCAAAGTGACATTATTGCAAAAGACCACTTGGCATGGGAGATATTGTAGTTGTCTTTGGAAAATGTAATCTGTGAAGCTCTTGATTAAAAAAAAGAACACGTACAATGTCCTAAAAAACTGCATTTGTATATTGTTGCACAGATACTGTGTGTGTGCATATGTGGCATAGATACTGTATATGTGTATTGTGCATTTATGTATATATTATGTGTGTATATGTACATGTATATGCATTAATATTCACATAGATAATACATATATGCCATGTTAGTTTGTTGGGCTGCTATAACAAAATTTTCTAAGTTGAGCAGTCTATAAGCAACAGAAGTTTATTTATCACATTTCTGGAGGCCTAGAAGTCCAGGATCAAGGAGTTGGCAGATTCAGTGTCTGGTGGGGGTCCACTTCCTCATAGTTTGCACCTTCTTGCTATGGCTTCACATGGGAGAAGGGATGAAAGAACTTTACCCTTAGGCCTATTTTATTTTTTAAGGTAATAAATACAAATATTTAATTAAATATTAATAGGAAATTTGTGTATACATACATATATATAAAATAATTACATATATATGTATGTATGTATGTATAAAATCATTTTGACTTTTCTTGTAGATCCGGAGGTGCATGTGTAGGTTTGTTACATGGGTATATTGCATGATTCTGACATTTGGGATATGAATAATCCCCTCGCACAGGTAGTGAACATAGTACCTAACAGGTAATTTTTTTCAACCTTTGTACTTCACCCTCTCCTCACCTCTAATAGTCCCCAGCGTCTGTTGCTGTCGTCTTTATGTTCATGAGTACCCAGTGTTTAGCTCCCGCTTGTAAATGAGAACATTCGGTGTTTGTTTTTCTGTTTCTGCATTAATTTTCTTAGGATAATGCCTTTGGACCTATTTTATAAGGGCACTAATACCATTCATGAGGGCTTGGCCTTTATGACCTAATCATCTCACAAATAGTTTCACCTCCTAATACCATTTCCTTGAGGGTTAGGATTTCAATGTATGAATTTGTTGAGGGGGAAATGCAGACATTTGGACCATAGCACACATGTACATGAATACACATAATGCCTCAGTATCAGTATACTTCATTCATTAGACTTGGCTAGAGAAAAAACCGCACGTGCGCGCACACACACACACACACACAAACACACCACATTACTTTTAATTAGTTTTCACAAATCTCAAAACTACCTAGCAATGAAACTAACTTTCCAGTCAATTCGATTTACCACTCCATAAGAGACTGTTTTATATTGTTTCCTCTATTCTCAAATCTCAAATACCCCTTCCCACTCTATTCACTCCCAGCTCATGATGTTGCTTTTTATTTCTCTGGGAATAAAGCAGTCAGAGAAAAATTTTAGTTCTCTTATTTGGTAATAAGAGCTACCAGCTACCTGTTTCACTACCCATATTCTGTATCTTTCCTCTCTGTGAGGAAATAGGTGACACAGAGTATCAAGCCTCTTACCTAAATCAGACCTTCCCCTTTTTCCCCCAGGATCCATCTCTTCATGTCTACTCAAGGATTTAACAGCTGCATCATCACATTTTCTCTCTCTACTAGATTACTCCCTTCAAAATTTAGTTTGAAATTTTGTCAAATCTTTAAAAAACCCTTCCTTAACCACACAGTCACATACTGTTAGCTCATTTCTCTGCTTTTAGTTACTGCCGATTCTTCAAAAGAGTTGTCTGTGCTCTTTCTCCACTTCTTCCTCTCACCATCTCACTCAAACAATTTCATTGAATCTGTTCCTGTAGAGGTCAGTGACAGCCACCACAATGCCAAATCCCCTAGCCAATTCTAAGTTCATATTTACTTACCACCCCCTCCCCCCCCACCAATGCACTTGACAAAGTCCTCCTTAAAATCCAATTTTCATTTGGCTTTCATGACACATACTCTCCTGCTTTTCCTCTCAACCTCACTGCTTACTCCTTCTTGGTTTCCTCTGCTAAATACTTCTCACTTTCCTAACCTCTGAATGTTGGAAATCAACGTCAGACTTAGCATGTCCAAAATTAAACTTAGTTTCCTTCTTCCAGGCATGCTTTCCAGGCCACAGAACAAGAGTGATACTTCATTACACTCGGCTAGAAAAAAAAAACCACACACACCCACACACACACACACGCACACACACCCCACATTACTTTTAATTAGTTTTCACAAATGATACTCTGTTCATAACCCACATCTAGTCTATCAGCAAATTCTGACACCTCTAACTACAAAACATGTCAAAACTCCAAGCCCTTCTTAACATCAGCATTCTTACCTTCATCTAAGCAGCTGTTATGCTGTAAAGTATTACACTAAATAGCCTCCTGACTGGAATCCCTGCCTTCCTCTTTGCCTTTTTATGGTTTATCTTCAATAGAGCACTCAAGAGTGATGCTTTCAAGACTTAAGTCATGTCACATCACTCTTCTGCTCCAAATCTCCAGTGACTTCCCATCTTGCTTAGAATAAAAGCCAAAGCCCTAAAGGTGGTTTACAAAATCTCCGTTTAACCTGGTCCCTGCGCCTCTCTGCATCGTCATTCTTCCCTTTGTTCACTTTGCTAAAGACACACTGACCCTGTTCTTTTTGAACATGCCACATTGACTTCCACCTCAAGGCCTTTACACTTGTTTCTTATGCCTGAAAAACGTCACCAGTTTCCTTAAATGTTGCCACCTTACTTCATTCAGGTGTATTCTCAAAATTCAGCTCCCAAAAAGTCTTTCCCTGACAACTCCACCTAAAGCAGTACCTTCCCCAATTCTCCAACCAGCCTACCCTTGGCCACTCTGATTTTTCTTTTTATAATTTATTACCATCATTAATGATTTGCCTATTGCCTGCTCTCTAGAACAAAAGTGCCGTGAGAGCAGGGACTTCTGATCGCAACAAGGTGTTAGAACTCAGCAGGTGCTGCGCAAGCATCTGTTAATTGGATGAATGAATGAATGCTTGTGGATGTATACGTGCAATGGACTATCATATAGGCTTTGATGGGAAAAAATAATTCAGACTTTCAGTTTTATACTTAAACAGGTGACTTTGTTTTATCAATAAGAAATGTATGTGTTGGAAACAAATATCACATTGCCTTTATTGCTTAATCTTCAAGATTCCAGTTTTCCAGATGGTATAGTTTGCTTAGGCTTTGCTGATTTTTGAACTGGCAGGAATTTGTAAGTTCTCACCTTTTGCCAGCATTGTGTACCATCAGGATGCTTAACTTTTTTTCATCGGTTCATCGATTAAAGAAAGGAGAAGTTAGAGTGTATGATTCCTAACATCTTCTAGTTTAAAATAATTTCTCTTTAAGATGGATCTTTAAAAGTCTAGTGGGGCCGGGCATGGTGGCTCATGCCTCTAATCCCAGCATTTTAGGGGGCTGAGGCAGGAGGATTACTTAGGCCTGAGAGTTTGAGATCAGCCTAGGCAACATATCAATACCCTATCTCAAAAAAAAAAAAATTAGCCAGGCCTGTAATCCCAGCCATTCAGGAGGCTGAGTTGGGATATTGCTCAAGCCCAGGAGATGGAGACTGCAGTGAGCTATGATTATATTACTGCACTGCAGCCTGGGAGACAGAGTGAGATCCTGTCTCTTAATAGAAAAAAATCACATTAGATGATTTCTAAGTAGTGTGATATTCTGAATGCTTTCGTTATAAGATCACTGCCACCTCAAAACACTAGCTGATTCTACTGTTTTGTGATTTGCTTTATAGCTAATTTTATTTATAGCTTCTTTGACTTGAGCTTATTTTGACAAACATCCTTTTTAGGGTAAATCTCATCCAGATATTTTACTAACATCTTAATCTGCCTTCAGAAGCATTATTTATAGATCAGTTACATCCCAAGAATTTTAATTATATAGAAACCGAAAGATTCTAAAATCAAGATTTCACGTATCAGCAAATAGGACTTGAGTTTTTAAATTCATACGTTATTTTTAAGTACATCTTTTTTCTGAAGCATGTGTTCTCATGACACTTACATTTTTCTACTTTTAAGGTTAAAACCACTATAATGTCCATAATTAAGTTTGTTAAGATGTTTCCATTTAACTCTTACAAAGGTGACAAGTTTTATTAAACGGAAAAGACAGGAAATCTATTACACCAGAGGGAATTGGGGAACGACACACTGTTTAGAAAAGCTAATTAGAAAATTAGATGAGGCCTAGAAATCAGGAGTGAATTTCACTCCAGGGACTGTGGCTTTATATTGAAACTTTAGTTGCTTCAAAATAGGGCAAATGATTCTTCCTCTCCCAACTTGGATATCCCTCCTGGAGAAACCAGGGTTATTGCTGGATGGTTGAAATTTTTGCTTTTATGTGAACTGCAATTTCTATGAGGGAAAACATCTCTGGGTTCCTGTGTAACATTCTGTTCTAAGTTTAGTAACTTTGGTTTCCTAAAGAAGTGAATAATCTAGGATGTGGTAGAGATAAATGCTACTTTTGCATGATCCAGATCAATTATGTTACTTTCTTAGATGTCACTATGTAGAGACTTTTGGACAGAAGGAGGTAATGACTTTCAGACTTCAAAATTAAGTTCCTCTTTATATTACCTTAGTGGTTCAGAGAAATAAGCACTTTTCACAGTTTAACTATTTCTCTTTTTCTTTTCATTCCTTTTCCATATCTCTTGTATTTCATCCAACACCAAAAATGCCCTTTCAGAAACACAAAGTAGATCTTTTCTACAAACTACGCCATGTGATGAATGAACTTATTGACCTGCGAAGGCAGCTACTGTCGGGTCACCTGACTCAGGATCAGGTGCGGGAGGTTAAGCGGCACATCACCGTGCGCCTGGACTGGGGTAATGAGTAAGTATGAAAATTGTTTGGGTATCTCTAAGTTTCACTTGTGGTAACTCATTCTTCAGGGAGTTTGCACCTATACAAAGCTTCTCTTTAATGATTCAAAGACAATGTTACATTCTTCACTAGGCTTTTATCATTTTTGGTAGGAACAGTTGTTTGTCCTAGTTAGGACACTGCTTCTGGTTGCTGAACCTCTTTCAGCCTCTGTTTTTGCTTCTGGAAAGAAGAGGTAAATAATACGACTAGATTATCCTATAAAGTTAAATTTCTTTGACCTCAGTTTTCTTGATTCTATACCTCCTAATCAGAATACACTTAAAAAAATATTTTAATGCTTTCTTCAAATGTGAATTTGGTGTCCTTTACATTTTATAGCCATACAATGAATCTGAATGAGCATAACCTACAAATGGAAACTGTCTACATTTGTACTTCAGAATATTTTTAATAGTCTTGCATTTATGAAATGACTATGATTTGCTATTGCCATACAAGTACAATTTGAAAACTTTGGTATGGGAAGTTAGGGTATAATTTTCAATTGATATAATTGATATAATAACATAATTTTATAATTGATATAAATGTCAGGTGCTTTTGTCTCATTCTCTTAAAATTGGGTCCACTGAACTTTTAAGTGACCAGGTTGCCTCTACTTAAAATATGCATTGCCTTAAGTATATTTAAACGTTTATCTTTAGCTCCTTATCCTTTTTGGGAGGGGTCCACCAATAAATGAGATCTATGAGCCCATTTCTGGAAGCCGGAAAGTAGATGAAAGATTAATGACAGAGTAAGTCCATTATATGTGGAGGAAACCTTAGTTAATGAGAGAGTCAGTCTGCCTCACAGCTCCCAGAATCATGGAAGGTGGGATAGGCCTTGAAGCTTTGTAAAGGGTTTGGCTTAAAAGAGTGTCTAGGGAACAGTCTACCCCAATCAATGAGCAGAAAGCCTGGTCAGGTATTTCTTCTTGGAAAACTGGGCAACCGGGATGTGAACTGGGACTTTGCAAACCCTCCACGTTCTGGCATTTAAGGACTTTAAAGTATAATGAGCAGATTGCTCCCACTTAGCAGAAAGGGAAACTTGCCAGTCACCTACCCATGTACAAAAAAACTCTGCATTTCTTCTGCTGTCTTTTAAGTTTGAATGGATAATCAAGTATCACCAGATGTTTGAAGAAATGCTTCTACAGGAAAGAGAGAGACCAAGATTAACAAAACACCTGTGCCCAAAGAAAGTAACCTGTCCCCAGAGCAAATTGAGATTGATAAAGTACTTTAAAATAAAACAAAACAAAAACACTTTAATATCCTCAAATAGAATCTAGAAGATCTATTATGTAGAGTAAGATGCCATGTAAAAGAAATGGAGAATGTAATTTCCAAAATAAAATACTCAGAGAAGATAAATTTTATGTAATCTCTAGGAAAATAAATCAAATATATAGGCAATACATGAGGAAAGAAGTTCAATACAAAGGCTCTACCCAGGGAAGTCCAATATCAAACATTTTGCCTTCCAGAAAAAGAACGGAGGAAATTCTAAAGGAATAATAGAGAATTTGTCAGAGCCAAAAAAGAGGAATCTTAAGATTGAAAGGGCCCCACCAGATACTTACAATGAATAGGAAAACAAAACACACAAAAAAAACTCACAGCGAGGCACATTAAGATACCTTAGTTTTCTAGGAATGAAGAGAAGACTAAGGGTTTTAAAGAGAAAAATAGTTCCTCTTACAAAAGTGTAAGAATCATACTGTCCTCAAAAGTTTTATCATTAACTGGGTGCTAGAAGATAATGAAATAGTATCTTCAGAGTTCTGTAGGGAAATGATTTGCCAGCCAGAGTTTTATTTTAAAAAACCCAACCATCTAATTAAGTGAGACGGGACACAAAGCCATAAGGCCATTTTTAAATATTCAGGGATGCACAAAAGTTACCTCTCATGACCCCTTCTTAAGAAGGGACTTGAGGATGTGCTCCTGCAAAGTAGAATAAATCAGGAAAGAGGAAACATGGAATCTAATAAACAGTGGATCACACCCAAATTCTTACTGTTCGTCAGTAGAAAAGAGAAAATATAACACTAAATTGGTTATTTGTGACCTTTTTGAAGCCACAACATTCTGTCCTTGTTTGTTTTGTTTAATTATGCCCTCTCATGACTGTTAGTAGGATTGCTTGGCACCTACCACAGACTACCTTCTATAATAGCATATAACATGAATTTAGGTGTACCATAGATCAGTGTTCTCTAAATCTAACTTTGGGGAATAAAAATTTAGTAAAATACAGTATGTGGATGTGCAGCATAGCTAACTGATTCTGCCTCTTCAAACCCAAATATTTTTATGTTATAAAATTATGTCACTGTTTTTATTTTTAAGTCAATGATAAGAATACAGAAATTGCAAATACAACATTACTGTATGGCAAGCAAATTGGTCACACTTGAATTGATGACACTAATAAATGTGTAATTCATTATGTTGCAGTTTAACTGCCACTATAGATTCCAGTAAACAGAATTATTTCAGAACTGAGTACGTATACCTCTTTATTATGAAACTTGAAAAACAATCCAATCTGATTTTGCAATCAAATCTGAAAATATATAGATGATAGCTTAGAAACAAGTTCAAATTGTACTCGAAAAAGGCTCAGAACATTATAAATACCTGCCAGTAAATTACAGGGCTATTCCAATTTCATGACTAACTTTTTCTCACTGAAATGTGTGTGTGTGTGTCTGTGAGTTGGAGGGGTATGTATATGCATATTTTAATAAGCAAAGGTAAAAAACACAGTTCCACTCCCCTCCCTACTTTTCTTCTCCCTCTTTCCTATTTCTCCTTTTCTCCCTTCCCTACTTTCCATATTCTTTCTTTTTTTCCCCTTTCTTCCTCCCCTTGCACTTCTTTCCCTCCACCCCTCTCTTCCTTTTTTTTCTTGTTTCGTCCTTTCCTTCAGTGGAAAATATAGTCACTTAAAAACCTAAATAAGAACTTTGCAGGTCTGTCATTATTGAAAGGAAAAAACATGTTGCACCAAAACTGATAGGACTCTTGTTTCTGGTTTCTCCTTGAGCTTTTTAAAAATTTTTCTTCCTGTTTTGAAAGAAAAGAAAACAAAGTCATTTCATACCATTAGGTTATGTAAAATAGACTGTTCCACACAAAAGCTGAGAACAGATGACTATAACCATTGTTCCCATTTTATTCTGATAGTTCCATACTTCTTGTTCCACCACACTTTTATAAATGCCATAAAACCTTGAAGTTTAGCACATGTTAACATGTGAGTCAGTGTTTGCCAAATGTATTTTAATGTTTTAATTGATGTAATTAAATATATGATTTTAAACTCGTGTGTCTTTAAGCTCTTACACAGACATTATAGCTCTGCCTTTTCAGAATCTATTTCACAAACTACTATTTGTTATTGGTAGTGTATTGATTAAATATGTCTACATCACTGTGGCAAGTACATGGTCTCACTTCATGCATTGTTATAATGAAATGCTACTATGCCTTGGCTGGGCGCGGTGGCTCACACCTGTAATCCCAGCACTTTGGGAGGCCGAGGTCAGGAGATGGAGACCACCTTGGCTAACACGGTGAAACCCCGTCTCTACTAAAAATACAAAAAAATTGGCCGGGCATGATGGTGGGCACCTGTAGTCCCAGCTGCTCAGGAGGCTGAGGCAGGAGAATGGCGTGAATCCAGGAGGCGGAGGTTGCAGTGAGCTGAGATCATGCCACTGCACTCCATCCTGGGCCAGTATTTTTAGTCGTTAGGCTATTTGATCTTTGTTCTGTTCTGCAAGTGTGAATACTGTTACATCCTGTGATGTATATCTGAGTAACATTCAGTTAGAACTTCCAAGGATAGAAACTGACCTGGTCCTGTAATCTTTCATTTAGAGTTTTAATTTAGTGAGGAACTCTCCACATCTAGATAATAATTTTTTATTTTGTTTCCTGAGATTAGGAATTATTTATTTGACCTAAAATTTGAATATTCAGACATTAAACTTATGTGACTTAAACTTACTGGCCTGTATGTAGATACTTCGTAAGTAAAAATTATGAAATTGTATCAAATAGAAACCAGCACTTACTACATTGTGCTCTTATATTTTTAGGAACTGCAATACTAGAAGGGCATAAGCTGTGTTCAAATTAGTCATCATCTTTGCTCAAGTGTCCTACATAGAGAATTAGTCAGTTAATTAGATCTACTCCAAATAAATTTTAAAATAACTTGTCTAGTGATGTAATTTTAACTTAATATTTTCAACATCTTTCCTAAAGATGCTAAGTTTTTTGTGTCTCTAATTTCATCACTATAGTAGCTAGCTAAGTTAAAATTGCATTAACCCAGAACTGACATAGCCTAATTGATCTCTGCCTTAGAAAAACACCTAAGAAATATTTTATTCTTCGAATAATAATTTAACACAAATCACTAATATATATACATATACATGTATTTATATATGTATATATATAAAATTCTGGTTCTTTTATTCTCTCTTTCTCCCCCTCTGTCATTTTTTCTTCCTCCTCCCCTTTTCTACTTTCTCATATTTTTACATATTCTAACCCATCTCTATCTCTTTTTCCCACTTAGTATATGTCTCTCATCAAGGGAATTGCTTTTGGAGTAAGATATACAAGCAGTAGTTTAGTTTGTTATATGCAGAAAATATCCCCCAGTGAGTTTCCTCTAAGTAGATTTTTAGCCAGGATCCAGAAAGGTTTGTGGCTTAGTACTTTACCCTTGAGGATATACTGATATTTTCCAGCTTTGGGACACCTGAAATTAGCAGAAATTTTCATTGATTTCACAGTTACGGTTCTTGCCATACCTGATGGTGTGCTCACTGATCAGTGTCTTGCCCTGTTCACAGTCTGGGATGTCTTGGCTATGTTTATAGTATGTATGGTCGAAGTCCTGTCAAGTTTATGTTCAGTCAACTGACTAACACACACTCTTACACTGACACTCTTTTGGCATTTTTTGCTTATCATTATAACCTGCACTCTGCACTTGGTAGGCACTCTGTGAACATATTTGAGTAATAAAGTGGATTTGTTTTCATGCCTGGTGGACAGTTTCCTTCTGGTTTGATGTTTGACACACAGTCATCTTTCAAACAGTTATGACTAAATTGATTTTACAACCACTTGTAGCCATTATTACTTATTATAATTTTCACAGTTATTTTTAAAAAGACAGCAGGTATAGTGGAAATACCGTAAGTTAAGAATGAGAACAACCCAACTTGAGACAAGCCCAGCTCCACTCTTTTAATATTAAGTCCACTTAGTTAACCTCAGTGGGCCCCAGCTTCCTCTGTTAGCAAATGGGTCTAATACTATCTACTTCCCAAAGTGCTCAGAGATGATGTACATAAAGTGCCTAGCCCAAGTAAATGTTTGGGAAAGGGTAGTAATTACTAATTATATCTTTTTATATGTTATATAAATATAAATATGCTATGTTTTCATTAGTATAGTTCTTATCTGTATGCTGTTTTTACTATAAGCATTAGAAAAGGGCACTGCTCCACAAGAAATCTTAACATCTTCCATCTTTTCTGAACTGATACTGGTTCCCCATCCCCTGGGCTGCGGACCTCTGTTAGGAACTGGGCCGCACATCAGGAGGTGAGCTGCCAGTGAGCCAGTATTACTGCCTGAGCTCCACCTCCTCTCAAATCAGTGTGAACCCTATTATAGTGAACTGTGATGCGAGAGATCTAGGTTGTGTGCTCCTTATGAGAATCTAATGCCTGATGATCTGAGGTGGAACAGTTTCATCCTGAAACCATCCTAACCCCTGCACCCTTGCCACTGTCCATGGAAAAATTGTCTTCCATTAAACCAGTCCCTGGTACAAAAGAAGATTGGGGACCACTGCCTTAAAGTATCCATAGTATATAATTAATTAACTTCAGATTATTTTCTATATTCTGTGGTTCAGA
This sequence comes from Piliocolobus tephrosceles, assembly GCF_002776525.5. Classification (NCBI taxonomy): domain Eukaryota; kingdom Metazoa; phylum Chordata; class Mammalia; order Primates; family Cercopithecidae; genus Piliocolobus; species Piliocolobus tephrosceles. Next base: position 85,570,474 of record NC_045435.1, on the reverse strand, counting down.
TGAGGAGAGGAAAAAGATAAAATAGGACATAGAATACAGAGTATAGAGCATTTAAAAGAAATAGAGATTCAGGGCCTCAGAGAGCTCCACTTGAAAGAATATTGAGTCAGGATTATGTCCCTTACTAGCTGCTGTGTCCCTAGGTTCAACATGAGCTTAGCACAGAGTAGGTTCTAATATATATTTGTTGGATTATTGGAATGAATGAATGAATGAATGAATGATCAATGATAGGTGAGAGAAGACCAAGTATTTTTGTGAAGACTGTTTACCTAAACAATTGGTAAGACCATTTCTGAAAACTTAACTCTGTACTACATATGCATGTAGATATACATAGATGTTTGCCCCCTGCTTGCGTTCATCTGTTTGAAGAGTGTTTTATTCAGACGCCATACTTTTTCATCACAATCCCTATAGTCTAAGCCATTTTTTGGCTAACAATGTAACATAGGGATAATAATTAAAACAACAGTAGCAATTTACAATGCCAGGTACTGTGCTGAGTCCTTTATGTGGATTAATCCTTACAACAGCCTATTATAGTAGATTTTAGACAGTGTGGTTTGGTGGTATACCCAAGATACATACCAGGCGAACTGACATCAGAACCCATGCTCCTGAATACTGCAATGCAATGCATCTTTTGCTGTGAAGATAGAGATCATGTTGACCATTCCTTGTGCTCGATGTTCACTATTCTTGGAGTAAACCATAGGAAAAAATAGCCAGGAGCCTCTTTTTGAGAGTGAAGTTTGTAGTGAACACATATTGGTTCTCACTGTCCAACATCTTTGCCTTTTTCAGATGAGGACAGTCACTAATATAACTGGCAAAGTACCCTTTCTCCATTAAAGATAGTCTTAACAGGAGGAACTCCTTTTGGTTTTTACCAAATCACCCATTAATTATTCTCTTATTTCTCAAGATAATGAAATTACAAAACTGAAAGATACTGTGCTGTAGTTACTTATAGGAGAGGGAAAACACTCTGCTCTCAAGAGAGGATTAACATGAAGAATATGAACATTTGCATGACTCAAAGCTGCTGTATTCTCTATATCTAACACCATTGGTAGGATACATGATAGTTCCTCAGAAAGTTCTGTGGGGTGAATGGATATTTATATGGGTGGGTGGCTGACTGTACAAGCAAGCTAAGGTTACTATGATGCTAACTAAGATAGAGTTCTTATAATACCAGTCTCCAGACACGGCCATCACTGTGTGGTGCACTACCACAGGGGAGCACATACACTCAGTTCTAGGCCTAATGACTTAAATGTCATCTGGATATTTTTTAAACTGTTGTATCTAATACATATTTTTTTTGAGATGGGGTCTTGCTCTGTCATCCAGACTGGAGTGTGGTGGCATGATTTTAGCTCACTGCAACCACTGCCTCCTGGTTTCAGGTGATTCTCACGCCTCTGCCTCCCGAGTAGCAGGGATTATGGGCACACACCACCACACCCAGCTAATTTTTGTGTTTTTAGTAGAGATGGGGTTTCACCATAATGATCTTGAACTCTGACCTCAGGTGACCCACCCACCTCAGCCTCCCAAAGTGCTGGGATTATAGGCCTGAGCCACAGTGCCCAGCTGAAAACATTTTTTTTTTTGAGACAGGGTCTCGCTCTGTCGCTGAAGCCTGAATGAAGTGAGACAATAATAATGCACTGCAGCCTCAAACTCCTGGGCTCAAGTGATCCTCCTGCCTCAGCCTCCTGAGTAACTGGCACTGCAGTCACATGCCATCACAACCTGGCTAATTTATTTATTTTTTTTAGAGATAGGGGTCTCACTGAGTTGCCCAGGCTGATCTCGAACTCCTAGTCTCAAGCAGTCCTCTCTCCCTGACTTCCTAAAACTCTGGGATTATAGGCATGAGCTACCGCACCTGGCCATAAAAAACACCTATTTTGATTATATTATTTACTCATTCATTTTTTGTTGTTGTTGTTGTTTCCTAATTGTAGACTAGTTCACATATATTTTTAGATTTCGGATAATTAAAGAAAATGTATGAAATGTTGTCTCTTCATTTTTTATTATTTTAAAAACTTTAAATAACGTGACTACAGAAAATTTTGAAAATGTTTTAAATAGTACTATTTCAGTTTTCTAATAAAAATGCTAATATTCTTGTGATCTTTCCATTGTTTTTCCATATCTCCATGAAAGTATTTTAAATATTTGAGATTATATCTGCAAAATTATCTTTATAATGTCAGTTGCTTTTTTTAAGAAGAAGGGTAGAAAGGATATTTTCTACCTTTCAAGGTAGAAATGCAGCTCTCTCTTAGACTCCATGAACACTACTGCCTTTGCATGCTCTAAGCGTTAGAAGCCAGAGGCCTGAAATTGTTTCAAGGAAATGAAGAATAGCTAATAAGAGGTGAGGGAATTGAGTGTTTCTTTGATATAAGAAGTCAGGATCCCAATTGTAGAAAAATAAAATTTCATAGATTTAAATGCATTAACTTCAGTTGGTATAGTTTTATCATTAGACTGTAAACCATCATGGATAAGGCCAAAAGTTTGTTACTGATCTCATTATACAAAACTGTGGGTTATTTTTAACATTTGATTCAAAACTTTTTTCTCTTTAAAATCTTATTTTTTAAATTAATGGATAATAGAAAAAAACACTACTTTGATAGAAAAACATAAGTTTTTATCCTTTAATAGTCATTTATCCTTTAAATTATTTAATATAATAGTTTTTATCCTTTAAATTGTCATTTAATATAATAATATGTTTTTCCTTTTTTTCTTGCTTGCTAGAAAGTGTACATCTAAATTTTAATTCTTAATCCTAGTAATCATTTTAGCGTATGCTATTAATACGTTTGCTTGTTTAATACCTCCGCCATATAGGTTTGATTTTCCATTTTTATTTTATCAATCTTATTGCAATGTAATTTTATCATATTTTCCTATAAACGGGGTATAAATTGTAAATGAATCTGAATTTTGGATGTGCACCTGATTTTATTTTTAATGACGAGTTTTATGCACAGAAAGAGCTTACAGATTTAGCTGTGCTAGCATGTTCTAAAATAGTTCATAGTCTAGTTGAAGAGATAAAAAAATCTTTCTTCTTCTATAATCCCATGGAATGCTTTTACCAGGCACAATAATTCATAACCCTTGTTTTGTAGTAGGGTGGTCACAGAGCGTCTCCAAAATTCTGATGAGAGTTATAGACCCTCTCATCAGAAATGTATAATGAACACACATACAAACTCATCCAGTGTCATAAGTAGTTTCAGAGGTCTGCAACCCTATAAACTCCATTGAATTCCTGGCTTAGAACTGTTGTCTTAGAGTGTGAAAAAGGAGCTAACATTTATTGACCATAAATTATATACCATTTTGAACCCAAAATGTCCAGAGTTATTTCCGCTGCCCAGTACTGCCATTACCATCACTTCTTCTTACTGCCCCAAAGATCCTCCAAATACTATTGTCTTGAGTAGTAATACTTGTTGGTTAAACTTTTATCTAATGTTTCTTCAAATATTGGTGCTAATGCATAGCTAGGTCTTTACCAGTATCAGTATTAATTAAACTGAAAATGAGATGAAACTCAGCCAAAATATACATCTCTTTGAACACATGGACACAGGGAAGGGAACAACACACATTGGGGCCTATCTGGGGGTATGGTGAGGGGAAGGAGAGAGTTAGGAAAAATAGCTAATACCTTCTGGGCTTAATTCCTAGGTGGTGGGTTGTGAGGTGCAGTAAACCACCATGGCACATGTTCACCTGTGTAACAAACCTGCACATCCTGCACATGTACCCCAGAACTTAAAAATAAAAAATAAAATAAATGAATAAAGAGAAAAAGATACATCTCTTTGAATTCAGTAACTTCTAAGAGGTGAATTTTATGTGTTTGACTTTGAATTACATCCTGAAGATTTTTTTCATCCTAGTGAAACTAATGCATAACTAAACCTTGAGCATATTTGTCAGATGGGGAGAAACAGAAAAATAAACATGACTTATTAATGATCTAAAGAAAACCTATCCTTAATGAACTCAAGCATGCTAATATAATGTAATACTGAATGAAACCTTTTTACCATCATGAGTGGAACTGCCTGAACTGGAATTGTGTCAGTCTTAAATCCCTAGCCTCATTTATTTACCCAGAAGTGAACACAATTAGATGTTGCTTTATAAAGACATGTTCCTGCTAGGACAGTGTCTGATTGTCTGTCCACAAGATGTGGCTGGTATGGGTTCCCAGGCACATAAAGAGAGATAAGTAATATGAGTACATGGCATACTGAGTGTAGTCTCTCTCTTTACTAGACATTTGGGCCTGGACCTGGTGCCTCGGAAGGACTTTGAAGTAGTGGACTCGGACCAGATTAGTGTCTCAGATCTCTATAAGATGGTAAGAAATCTAACATGAGGTAGCTTGTTTCTGCATACCTCATTTTTTCTCTTTTGTTTGTTTTCTCTAATGTTATGAAACAACATTGCTAAAACTGTTTTTTTTTTTTGCCTCTTTCCCAGTGTATTTAAGTGATATTTCTTATTCTGGCCGTATCTATCACACTAGCTTTCCAAATGGGATTCCAATGTAGTAACCTACGGATACTGGGCTTACTAGATTATCTAAGCATTACTTCTTTGTTGACTTTCCTGGTAAATCAGAGCTCCTTCAGCCTGCAGCATAACTAAAGTTATGTCTCTTTCCTCTCATTTCTTTAAAAGAGAAAGTAGTTACAGCTGGAAAGAGCCAATTATTAGGTAATATAGAAATTGAGCCTGGAAGTAATGTACCAGTCTTTCTAGAGAGACAGAACCTGATAGATTCTTAGCTATCTATTGGTTATTATAAAAATCTATTGGGTCGACTAATCAAGATTACATTTTATAGTCTAGATGCAAAGTGAGTAAATGAAGGGTACAATATTTTAAAGTAAATAAACAGAAGAAACCTTAGGTGGTGGCAGTTATGCTTAGACTAACAGACTGGATAAAAACTCATTTTGAAGAGTATGTATTTGATGAGTATGTATTGGTGAGATTTATAAGTTTTAGAGTCTGTTTAAGAAACTGTAATATTTTTAGGGAACTTAGAGGGTACTAAGTATGTTGCCTGGACAAGGACCTAACGAAATTTGCCTAATATGCAAATAACATATCAATTGCTTCTGCATATTTCCTTGTGTGTACTTACTAGCATACCCAAGCAATTGTGTACCGTTGCTTTAACTATGCTGTATGCAATGCAATAGGTTGATAAGTGTGAGATACAGAGATTAAAGACAGCTGGATGTGGTGGCATGCACCTGTAAGTACAGCCAGCTACTCCGGAAGCTGAAGTGGTAGGATTGCTTGAGCTCAGGATTTTGAGAGCAGCTGGGACAACATAGTGAGACCCATCTCTTTAAAAAACAAAAAGTATGAACAAGACTTATCTATTCCCTAAAGAATCTCACTATCTAGGATATTGGTTTCTAATCCCTTTTGGATCATAGAAGATTAGGTGAAACTTTCTCCCAGGACAATGCAAGTATGCTTTGCATACAAAGTTTTATGATCAGTTTTAGAGAATTGATGGATAGTTTCTCCTGATGTTTGCTGTGAAGCCCATGCATGGACCATATGTTAGAAACTCTACTCTAGTGGAATCAACAGACCACAGTCAAACAGCCATACGTGTGCTGCATATATGCGCTGTGTAGCATAATTTAAGTGTACACTGATGCTCTTAGAGGTAGTGACTGGTTTCCTGGGAGTAGGAAAGGAGAAGAAAAGACATTCCAAAAAGGCATACAGCATATGGAAGTGGCAGTTCCAGGAAACTGTATAAGACATTTAATAACTTCAGCATGGATTACCACTAACTCATGTTAGTTAGTGGGAGTCAGGCCAAGAAGGAGACAAAAGTCAGACCATGAAGAGCTTTGTATTTCTCAAATTAGACTCTATCCAGTAGTCTGAAAGAAGCATGAGAGTGACATAAGCAGATATTGATTTCAAACATTGACTCTGTCTAGAGATAATATAAAATGCAAAAGACTGGAATGAGGGAGGAATCCCATGCATAGAACTCAGAGACCCACAGTAGTGATTCAGGTAAGAAAAATGGCTAGGCAGCAATGGACAAGAAATACAATAAGAATGTAGATGTTTGGAATTAAAACTGATACATTTTGATGATCACTTAAATATGGAAAGTGAAGAAAGATTGAGAGTTTGAAACTAAGAATTCCTCTTGGAATAGTGGCTTGGAGGATGCTGTGTTCTTGATAAAGGTTTTGGATTCTATTCTTAGTGTGACAGTAAGCTTGTGAAGGTAATTGAGCAGGAGAATCACATGATCAGCCTTACATTTTTGAAAGATGCCTCTGATTGCTGTGTGGAAAAGGATTGGAGTGGGACAAGAATAGAAGTAGAGAGGAGTCATTCAAGCAGGAGATCTTAATTTCAGTAGCTTGAGCTAGAGCTGGAAGAGTGAAACTAGTAAGAAGTTGTTGGATTCGGAATATATTTTGAAGTCAGAACCATAGTTGTTGATAGATTAAATTGCTGTACGTGTATACAAGAAAGGGAAAGGTCAGAAAAGAATTATACCTGTGTTTTTGACCTGCCTAATTGTATAAAAGTGAAATGGGAAACCTTGTGGAAGAAGCAGTTTGCAGAGTGAGGCAGGTAAGGATCTATAGTTCTGATTTTCTTTTCACGTTTGAGATGCCTTTTAGACATCCCACCAGAGATGCTGAAAGACTAGAGCTCATAAGTGAAGTTCAGATAAAACAGTTTTAGAGCCATCATATTACATATGGTATATAAAGCTGTAGGGCTGAATTAGATGACCACCCCCTTGCCCAAACCTTCATACAGTGAAACCCAGTGGCCATACAGCACTTCCAACCAAGCATCAATAGGCAAAGCTCTCGCATAATGTTCACTATTTGGGTGATGGGTACACTAGAAGCCCAGACCTCAGTTTTGCAACATCCATGCAACGAATGTGAATCTTCAAAAAAGAGACAGAGAGAGAGAAAGAGAAACAGAGAGAGACCAAAATGAACAACATATAAAAGGAACTTGGAAGAAAGAGACAGCCCAACAGAAGAAAATGGTGATTGCTGTCTGCAGAGAGAAATGGGGAAACAATTAGGAAACAGAGTACAACAATCCAAAGAGCATTACAAAATTAAAAAACAGATTACTGGATTACACTTGGAATAAAGGTTAGAAAATAGAGAAAAATCTCCCTGAAAACAGAACAACAAAATAAAAACAATTGATAAAAAACAATTAAAGGAGTCCACAAATTTATTAAAAACCACTTAGGATTTATATGTTAAATTGCACAGTAAATGTTTTGGTTAAATCTTAAAAGTTCAAGATTCAAAAGAATATCCTTTTAGAACCTTTTTGTGTTAACATGTAAATCTATTACTGGAAATTATGAATACTTTATATGAAACTTTCTGATTATAATAACCCTTGTCATTGATTTTGGGGAAAAAATCCTATATGAATAAGATTATACTTAAAGTTTACACTCATAGCATTTTTTAATAAAAAAATGAAGCCTCCATGCAAATGTTGAATGATAATGATTGATAAAAGTCTCTTTAAATACACAGTTGGATTTTGCATTCTTTTTGTTTGTTTGTTTTATTTTGTTTGTTTGTTTTGAGACAGAGTCTGTCTTTGTTGCCATGGCTGGAGTGCAGTGGTGTGATCTGGGCTCACTGCAACCTCCACCTCCTGGGCTCCAGCAATCTTCCCACCTTAACCTCCCAAGTAGCTGGGAGTACAGGTGCGTGCCACCATACTCAGCTAATTTTTATTTTATTATTATTATTATTATTATTATTTATTTATTTATTTATTTTGGTAGAGACGAGATGTCGCCATGTTGCCCAGCCTAGTCTTCAACTCCTGGGCTCAAGCGATCCTCCCACCTTGGCCTCCCAGAATGTTGAGATTATAGGCATGAACCACTGTGCTTAGCAGGATTTTGCAGTCTTTATGATGAAAACCAGAGGAAGTCCTTAGTGCTCTTCAATTTTGCATCATCATAACTCTAAATCCATTTTAAACAATAGAGAATTGGTGCTGCCGAAAATATAAAGTATTTCAAAAGGCACCACAAACTATTTTTGTTAATCTTAATTAGCCATGCATCTTTGTGAAATGTGACACTCAAAAATTACATAATAGGAGAGTTTCTAAATTGTGGCAAGATCTAACAGAATGCTCACATTATAGCCCCCTGCTTCATTATTATCCATCCACATTATCGTGTATTGGGATTTATGTTTGCCTGTTGTCTTCTCGTGTTAATATTTTTAATAGCTCAATGTTTATACATTCATTTCTAGGATAAATCAATTAGATTCTTTACTAAAAATCAGTGATTTTATATGCTTCATCCTTTCATAGATTCTGACTAGATATGCCTTATATTTCCTTGTAAGACTCACAATATTTAACACAATCCCCAACATATATAGCAGGCAATTAATTTTGTTATTCAGTTGATTAGCATATCCAAAGCTACATAGTTTCTTTCCATATTGCTAGACTTTTATAGACTAAATGAACAAGAGACTTTACAGGGCTGAAAATAACTTCTCTACTGGGGAAAAATTGGCAGAGGTAGTAATGTGTTCCATGCGTTTCTTAATTAATTTATATTTTGGATGTACATTGCTAGGCACTTGGAATATAAAGATAAATAAGACAGTGTTTTGCTCCTTGTAAGTGCAAAGTCTGGAGTTACGTAGCAAACAGGGAAACAGTGCATTACAACCCTAATAGAGATGATGATTACACTGAAAAGGGAGGTATTGGCTGACCAGCTGAAGCCTAGTTGACAAGAGTGTCCTGAAAGAGGTTCCAGAATGCCAGTTCCGATGCCTTTCTCTGGCTGCCCATGTGGTGTGCTTTCAGACTAAGTCATTCTCTCAAAATTTAATGACTGAAATAAAAAAAGACTTGTTATTGTCAACAGGGATGTTTCATACTGAAATTAGCTGTTTCATAAACTCCTTCTGTATATAATTCTAATTGAAAATTCGGCCAGGCGCGGTGGCTCAAGCCTGTAATCCCAGCACTTTGGGAGGCCGAGATGGGTGGATCACGAGGTCAGGAGATCAAGACCATCCTGGCTAACACGATGAAACCCTGTCTCTACTAAGAAATACAAAAAATTAGCCGGGCGTGGTGGCGGGCGCATGTAGTCCCAGCTACTCGAGAGGCTGAGGCAGGAGAATGGCGTGAACCCGGGACCGGGAGGCGGAGCTTGCAGTGAGCTGAGATCTGGCCACTGCACTCCAGCCTGGGCGACAGAGCAAGACTCCGTCTCAAAAAAAAAAAAAAAAAAAAAAAATTATGCCTACCAAGATTGGTAGACCTTTTAATGGGTTAACAGTAAATCTACTTGAGAAAATGGCTTAGTGCAGCTCCTGGGTGTAAAGTAAAACAATGGAATTTATTTTAGTCCAGTTACCTTCCAGTGAGATATGAACAGTAAACCACAAAAAACCTGATTTGTTTTTGAATGCTTGAATTTTTTTTTTGCTTTTTAAAAACCTATTTTATATGTGAATTTTTCTTTTGTGCATATTCATTCTATATGATGTTTTGCCCAGCTGGTGGAGACTTAATTTTTTTGTATTTCATATATATCATAGGAACATATATTTCCATGAATGAACATTAATATTCAATAATAATTAGTTAGTATTGCTAATATATACAGGGATATTGAATAATAAGCAAATATAGCTGGTCAGACACATTTAAATTAATATTTAATTTTACTTCTCTTTTATATAGGGTTAAATATATGTGTTTGGAAAAGAAATGGAAACTTCCACTGCCACAACCATTCTTCTTACCCATGTGATATGGAGCAATTCAACAAATGAGTGTGGTACCATACCTCTAGGGTCCAAAAGGAAGCAGGATGAAATCTCTCGTTGTTGAGTTTACCAACACCAGGCACTGAACATTTGTAAATTCACCATTATTCCTGGCCAGGGTTTACTTCTAAATGTGAATGACTTTCTATAATAACTAATTATAAAAAAGAATAACAATTATACTAATAATAAAAATACCAATTGTGGATAATAATTATCAGCCACTTACAGTATGATAGGTAATATGCTGAGTCTGTCTGCTCAAACTCTGTGAGGTTGAATTAGGCATAAAATTTTATACTCACTTTTCAGATAATGAATACACAGATATAAGTGTGAGTCAAGATTCAAAACTAGGCCGGGCGTGGTGGCTCATGCCTGTAATCCCAGCACTTTGGGAGGCCAAGGTGGGCAGATCACGAGGTCAGGAGATTGAGACCATCCTGGCTAACAC